>NW_027104138.1:354998-589484 GCF_902728285.1 Clytia hemisphaerica | reverse complement strand
ATTGTACTTCTGAAAATCCAAGAATAAGCTCTAGTTTAGACAGCCCACTTTTTGCCCTGCCTATTCTAATTGTGAATTAAAGAGGGCATAAAGTGGACTGTCTAATGTCTTCGTTCAAACCTTTCCAAGCGAAGATTTTAACAACCTACTAACTTTGTGCCCTCTTTCTGCTAACTCTAACAATTAGAATAGGCAGGGCAGAAAGTCGGCCGTCTAAACTAGAGCTAAGGTAAATATAGGATAAAATGAGACTTTTTGGAGCAAAATAAGGTGCCTTCTTTTTTGCCAACTGAAAATATTCTTAAAAATTAATAAACGGGGGGTCCTAATTAGGTCCGGGGGGGTTGGAAAATTTTCGAAAAATTAACAAGCAGGGCCCGTTTATTTGGAACCTAAGAGTAAATGCATAACCAGGCAGGTCCATAAAAGTATCGCTTGTTTTCATGTCATTAACATATAACACCCCCTTCTCACAGAGCCGGTAGGATTTTATCAGCCAGTGGGTGTAAAAATAACTCGATGGGTATTGATATTTCCATGTTTTTATGGCTGGGACTTTGTCTTTTTGTCATTGTTTTATCTTGTTATTTTCAGCGGGGACAAAAATTGGAGCATAATTTTCCACCGGAAGCGATATTGTGAACAATTTTTTCCAGTGTCCCAGTGGGTCTGTGAGAAGGGGTCGTTTGCCTTATGTTCCTTGTTTCTTTTGACACTCAACGAAGAAGTTAAAATGAAATTGGCATAAAAAGATTTAAGATTCATTTTTAGAAAGCTGTCAGGTTTCTGAGAGTTAAATCTAACTTGTCGTTTACTTTCTAGAATTGTTCAAATTTGGTGGAAGCATTTAATGTTTTTTATTTTATTTTAGGATTCATCACCTTGGAGAAGGGTTCCGAGATTTAGTGAGGTGAGAGGAATCCTTCAGCAGCATCATATGGGTGAGAATAACAGCCATATTAAAAACAGAGACAAGCTCCATACAAAGGTATAGACCAAATTTAAGCTATCTGATAGGTGAGAATAAGGTGTTGGTTATTGTCCTAAAATTAACTTCAGTTCAATATGTTTTTTTTTCTCATTGTTTCTTTCAATTTCAAACTAACTCTATGTTTACTATTCTAAAGCCAAAAAAAAATTCTTACTAGTTTAATTAAGATGTATTGTTTTTTTCTTTTTCTTTATTTGGTTTAATGCCCTAGTAGATATTGGGAGTTTCTAAACATCGACCAGAAATGGCGACCACGACCAGCAACCACGAGCGGCGACCAGATAAATTTGGATTATCGAGTTTACCTGCTCTCTCCACCGTAGATAACATCCAAATCGAGTCCTGATGTGGCTTTCAAATGAACCACTGAGCACGTGGCTGAGAATTACTCTAGCTAGAGAATACTAAAGGTGACTTTTGACGTTACCAGTCATTTTCTAGACAAAGTGGCACTTTTTGACAAAAAATATTGACAGGGCAATTAAGTGCGATGCCTGTAAACATTATTACATCAAATATTTTAATTGTACCGAATGAGATGCCTTTAGTATGAATAGATAGAAATTGTCAGTAGGAAAATACTGGGAAGGCCAGTTTTAGAGGTATCAATCTCATCAATTATTCTATTGTCCTTACATTGTCAAAATGACTTATTTTGACAAGATAATGATCTGATGATCAAATATAAAGCTTCCTAAATAAATTCCAGCACAAATTTTGCCACTAATTAATTTGATGCCGAAAATACAAAAGGATAGAAATTGAGACTCTATTCAAGCTCCAAGAGCGTTGAAATGGCTGCTCTACACGTTTTGCACGTGGCTTTATAGTCACTGTAGGTGAGACAGGGGTGATCTTTACTCATCAATTCGATATAATAAATAAATGATCATAAGAGAAAGACTTTACGGTGGAGAAAGAGGAAAAACTCGATAACCCAAATTTATCTTGTCGCCGGTCGTGGTCGCTGGTCGTGGTTGCCATTTCTGGTCGATGTTTAGAAACTCCCATAGATATTGTTTATATGAGTAAGGCTGTCATTCAGGTTCAATTACAATGATTTTTTTCTCAAGATCTCAGAAGAATATGAAATTCCACGTGTTGTGGTTGAAAAGTACATATCACTTTGCGATCGATGCAATAGTTCTTTACCAACGAGTGGTAAATACTTCATGGATTCTCTCCAAGTGAGTTTTACATCATCATTACAAGTGAATTCTCTTATGTTCTAATAAGTGGCCAAAAACCCTGAGAATTCCCGCCATCACATGAGTTTTTTGACCTACCCCGGTGGAGGTCCTATGAATTAACCTTTGTCCGTTCGTTCGTTCGTTCGTTATTAGCTTTCCTCGATTGGCTCGTTAGTTTTTTCTGATTTTTTGCACAAAGATGCATAACTATAAACCCTCGAATGTGACAGAGCCCGATTTAAAAAAAAAAAAATTTGGGCAAATTCGGGCCAAAAAACGGCTGAAAAACCGGGTTTTTGGACTTTGTGAAAAATTAGGTCGTTAATTTTTTCTGAATTTTTGCATGAAAGTAGGGTACCATCGTAGGTAAAAGATGGCTTAAGCAGATTTTTGAAAAAAAATTTTGTTGGCTCAAAAAACCCATGTTTATCTATAAGAATCACTATTAATAAGCATACATCAATGTTCTTAGTCAAGTTACTCAATTTTTTTATGAGATAGATGTTTTTTTTGCTCAGGAGGGCTAAAGAATGCTTCTAAAGAATATGTGTGTTTCAACATGAAATTTTGGTTGCTTGGCATGTTTTTATAGAAAAACTGGCCAAAATCTATATTTTTTTATAAGCACATTATCAATTATTTAGGTATTAGCTTTTCTCGAGATTGGCTCTTTCATTCTTTATGATTTTTTGAACAAAGATGCATAACTATAAACCCTCGAATGTGACGGAGCCCGAATTTCGAAGAAAAAAATTTGGGGGCAAATTTGGGCCAAAAAACGACTATAAATTTGGTTTTTTGACTTGATGAAAAATTGGATCATTATTTTTTTCTGATTTTTTGCGTGAAAGTAGGGTACCATCGTAGGTAAAAGATGGCTTAAGCAGATTTTTGAAAAAAAATTTTGTTGGCTCAAAAAACCCATGTTTATCTATAAGAATCACTATTAATAAGCATATATCAATGTTCTTAGTCAAATTACTCAAATTTTTTTATTAGATGTTTTTTTTACTCATGACGGCTTACTTTTAAAGAATATGTGTGTTTAGACATGAAATTTTGGTTGCTTGGCTTGTTTTTATAGAAAAACTGGCCAAATTCGATATTTTTTTATAAGCACACTATCAATTACTTAGGTATAAGCTTTTCTCGAGATTGGCTCTTTTATTCTTTATGATTTTTTGCGCAAAGATGCATAACTATAAACCCTCGAATGTGACGGAGCTCAATTTTTGGAAAAAAATCTTTGGGTAAATTTCAGCTAAAAAACGGCTAAAAAAAGGGTTTTTTGGACTTGTTTTTTTCTGACTTTTTGCGTGAAAGTAGGTAAAAGATGGCTCAAGCAGATTTTTGTAAAAAAAGAATTTTTCAGCTCAAAAAACGCATATTTATCTATAAGAATCACTATTAATAAGCATACATCAATGTTCTTAAAATTACTGAATTTTTTGATGAGATATGTTTTTTTGCTCTCGAAGTCTTGAATATGAAAGAATATTTCAAGATCATGAAATTTTGGTTTCTAAACATGTTTTTTTTATAAGAAACAAACGACTAATTTTAATAGGTCGTCACTATTTGTGTTTTGAATGATTGTTTAATCGTCACGCTTATGTAGATATCAATTATATATGTGTTAAATGCATAACCAGGTAGGTCCATAAAAGTATCACTTGTTAGAAATTTAGAGATTAAAAAAAAGTGACGCACAGTAAAATCCAAACTTTTTAAGAAAAAAAAATTTTTAATTTGAGAAAATTCACTGAAAACAGGAGGATTCTATGTGAGCTTTCCCCTTTCCTAAGTGTACACTCCTCCCAGTAAGTAGGTATATCTCCAGATAACGAAATTTTCTTAATCAGCATAAAATTTGTGATCGATTGGTATATGATATATCTATGTTTAAAGTTAAAAATAAAATTTTTTCAAGCAAGAGGGCTGAAAAGGGTTGAAAATCTAAAATCCGCCATTATGGAAATTTGAGCCTGATCCAAATAACGCCACACACGTTTTCTGACTCTTCAAGGACTATACTTTCATGATCGAAAGAAAAAATGACCATACGTCGATGTGCATACGGGACCCAACTCAGCCCCTAGAGTATAATAAAAAAAGTCCTATGTTATTTTATTTCTGTTTGATTATAACTAGGAGTGGGCTATACAGGGTGATTTTTCAAAAAATGTCAAACTAAATTTTTTTGAGGTCTAAATTATAAGTGTAGACAGGATCAAATAGAATTTTTGAACAAAAATGAAGAAAAAAAATGTGGGAAGCCTTTTTGTAGACTAAGGTTTGTGCCCTCAAATCAATTTTTTCCCATCTATCCAACTACCCAAATTATGTAGGAAATGAGACACACAATGATTGAATTCCGCTCAAATTTGGCACATTCACTTCTCAGGGACAGAAATAAAGTATATCCAAACATTTATTCGAGAAATATAATTTTGGACATTTTGGGCGTAGCCCAAAGGCTTTACGCAGGCAAAAAAGAGAAGGCTTGACTATAAAGGCGAGAAAACATTCTTTCCTGCTAAAATGTGGCACATTACCTCTTCAGGTGAAGATTTGTTAGTGTAAATTGTGAAATTTTAAAAATTTTATTTTTCCTACCTAGAGGGAGTGACTTCTCGTCCTAAATATATGAAAACTTGACAACCTTTTATTTCTATGATCTTGAACAGCAGAAAATCCATCAAAATTTATGTTTGTGAATTATATGCACTTCTTTTATATCTGAAACAATGTAAATTCTTGTAGAACTGCCGACAATTTGCTCTATGTGATAAAAACACTTTCCTTAATTTAGCACTACCTCAGAAGTTCAGAAGACGTAAAATTGGACCTGAAAGCGGAAAATTGAAACTTTTACATGAATTTCGACTCTGAAAGGCTTCAAAACTGTTCTTGGATCAAGAATACCAATTTCTAGAGGAAATTTCAATTGAATACGGACACTACTGGGTCAGAAACCGTTCGATTCGGACACACGAACGCTTTTCCATGCGCGACGAACGGGTTACCCGTTCGTGACGAATGCTTTTGCGTCCTTCGCGAACGCCCTAAAAAAAAGTTTGATTGAAACCATTCGCGACGAACGCTTTTGTTTTTTAACCCATTCGTGACGAACGGTTTTAAAACAAAACCGTTCGCGACGAACGCTTATAAAAAATCAAGATATAAAACCATACGTGGAGAATGCTTTTCCGTTTGCCGTGAACGCGTATGAAGAATCGTTTATTTTTAAAAACCGTTCGTCACAAACGGTTAAACGTATGCGACGAATGGTTTTTAATTTTACTGTGAAAAGGTTTCTAAGAAAATAGAGATTTACTTCGGAGTGCTTTTTTCCTTTAAAGTTTTTGTCAAAAGGACAACTTTATAGAGGGGGGTCAATGTGAGAGGCAAATAAGCTTTGGTAGAAAACACCCCTGTGTCAGAGACCCACTGGGACCCCAGCCCCACTGGAAAATTAAGTAAAAGTTCCGTCTCCGGTGGGAAATTAGCCTTGAATCTCAGTCCCACTAGGAAATTGACTAGGATTCAGGGGTGTTAGAAAGGAGAGAAAAAAAGAAGAATTAGAGTAAAATCTTTCTAATTTTTGTTTCTGTTTAGATTTGCTAAGCGAAAGCAAGGGAGTTTAGACAAGACAAAAAAGAAGTTCAAGTTTATTGAAATATTCAGACATACAGCAATAACCAGGTAACAGTGCATTATTTATTTTCACCTAAATTTTAGATCTAGATCTTTTCCTGTATTCTGGTTCATTACCGAATAAAAGTGATTAAAGAGCCCCCCCCCCAGCGGTGACTCTGCTCACGATATCACGCATTTTTTTGTCTTCGATCACGATCACATAGAATAACAAAATACTTGAATAATCACGCATCACGACTCTAAAGTCTTTCAAATCACGATCACGTTTCGAACTCTGATCACGTAACCCCGCTAGAAAAAAGTCCCCATCGACATCTAGAAAACCACCATCAAAAACGTGGATCGAAATTTGTTGGAAATTTATTTTGTTATGTTTTTAGGCAGTGATGGTCCTTGATTCCCATCCAGGTCGATATCGTTTGGCGTAATTTCCAAATTTGAAGCAGAGAAAGGTTAAATTCGATACGAGGCATAAATTCGATACGAGGCATAGACAAACAAAAGTTTTTATACGAGAAAATTGGAAGTGAATAGACATTTATGGTAAAGCCTGAGAAAATAGAATTCAGTTGAGTGGGCAAATCATATACAGTACCCTTGGATATCAGACAATATTCATGAAAGGAAATGATGGGACAACTTTGCTTGACGAATATAACTAGTCATATGAGTTTGTAGATATCAACCTTGTGGATTTTACGTTATTAAAAATATTCATGTCCAACTTGATACTTTACATATCTTTTTTAAGAAAAACTGAAATTTCTCTCTTTAATAAAATTACACTTACAAGGAAAGAAAATTCCGCTGCCTTTAGCCGGAAACTTCTTGTTATGTTTTTAAAAGGAGCTCTTTTGATAACTTCTCCCCGAGAGTTGTTGTTTTTTGCAAAAACCCGTTTCAAATATCTTTTGTTCGAAAAGTTCGTTGGTACGTATGTTCAACATTAGAAAAAAGACAAGAATGCGGAAGTGATTGTGGGGAATCGAATGTTTCTTGTTCGAAAAGTTCATAAAAATGTTCAACAGTGTTCAACATTCGAAAAGAGACAAGAATGCGGAAGTGATTGTGGGGAATCGAATGTTTCTTGTTCGAAAAGTTCATAAAAATGTTCAACAGTGTTCAACATTCGAAAAGAGACAAGAACGCGGAAATGAAAACAACGAAAGCTTGTATAGAAAGATTTTTTTGGGTCGACAATAAAATAGCTATCGATTAACTTCTCGTGTTAGGATTAGGGTCCCGGTTCCGGAATCTGTAATATATTTGTTTAAATATTCTCTCGCTCAATAATCGAACAATGTAGCATTTCCATAAATTTGAACATCTTTTGGATTCAATTCTTTACCTTACCTTTAGCAGTATAAGGTCAATAATATTTTTCTCTGACCATACCCTTGGCCTTTAAAAATATTACATACAGTATGTGGCCCCCAAAACGGCGATCAAATTTAAAACTTCTCTCAAATATAGAGGAAAAGAGGTTTTACAAAATTTTTTGCTGCATGAAAAGCTTCAACATCTCTACTTTATTTCCCGGAAGTTCTTTTTCAAAATTTTCAATTTCAACAGTATTTTTCAATCGCTTGAAGATAGGTAGCTTTTTTCTAAGGGCCCCCAAAACGGAGGTTTGCAATTTTAGCTATTTCTCGAGATATCTTTAAGATATGAATACAAAATTTTGACCATAGTTTGGAAATGTGATTTAGAGGGTTTTGGGCATAAACTTTTTTGATAAAATTTTTACAGTATACCCCTGGTTGTCAAAATGCAGGTTTGGGGCCCCCAAAACGGAGGTGTAGTTAAAATCAAATTATTAAGCCCTGTGGTAAAAGGGGGAGAAACTATGAACATATTTGTGTTTTCCATTAAATTTACGACCCGATGCATGTAAAATTTATGATTTTTATAAAATATTTCAAGATTTTCGATGATGCAAAGTCCAAACTGAAAATTTGGAAATTTTCAAAATGAAAATTTTGATTTAACAACGTCTTAATCAAGTTTCTGAAAACCAATTTCTTTTGAATATAGTTCCATTCATGTATGGAATATGCTGTGAAAATTTTAGAAAAACAGCTTAACTGAAACTGAAAATATTAAGCTTTAAAAGTATTTTTCTCCTATATTTTGCAAAAAAATGACAGAATTTGCCGTTTTTGCTGATTCAGCGAAAATTTTTATATGTAATATTAATTTTTTGTTATAAACTATTATTTCAAGCTAATAGGAATGGAATTCCAAGATTTTTTGCTGTTTCTCATATTTAGAATTTTCGGTTTTATCAATGTTAATTCTAGGGCCCCAAAATACTGGTTGACCTTTAAGATGCTATATCTTATACCCATCGTCTAAAGTCACAAATGTATCTGCATTTTCTGAACGGCATTAGGTGTAGAAAGTTCCCTATACCCCATTTTCATAACTTATTTTCAATATCCAAATAGCTAGAGTGAGTTATATGCAATTTTTATCTAATTTTGGTGTTAAAATATTTCTCTCAGACGCAAATATGTTAAATCTGTCTCAAACCATCAAAAACATGTTAATTTTTAAGTATAACCATCATTCTTTCAAAATAAACAAAAATCGTTTAATTCTGATAAATCTACAAGTGAGAATCCTCATTTTAATGATGACCTCCGTTTTAGGGGCCGTCTCCGTTTTGGGGGCCATATACTGTATATTACTTATTGTGATCCTCCAAGCGATTTTAAGTACATAAAAATCTTTCCGGCAAACATCAGAAAATGATCCGCTACATTGCCGGCAATATTCGATAATCGTCCGCTCACTCATAGAATTAGGCCGGCAATTTAGCGGTTCACGAAATCAAGCAATTTTTTCTTTCTTAAACCTATAGGCGGGGACTTTCCGGTTACCAGCCGTGAAGGTCTATTTTTAGACTCACCGTTTTTTCCAGGTTTGTTTCCTGAAATCTCGAAATTGAAAGAAAATATGTACTCCAAGTAAAGAAGGCATTATATCGTGAAAGTAACTTAGCAAACATTCTTAAATTCTGAAATACTGTAACACATTCTTGGGAAATTCATGACAAATACCGGGTGACCCACGAAAAAGTTCGGACGTTTCTCGACGTCTTGAGGCCGAACAAATGTCCCAAAGTGCTTTGAGTTTTGGTATTTAGAAAGTAGACATCCTAACTTAAAATTTGAGCTATTACTTTTTAAATTTGACCCAAAAGTTCACTAATGAGCTTTTAAACTCAAAATTCACTTTTCGGAAAGTGTAAAAAACAAGTAAAAAAGGGGTATCAAATTAGGTATTTTTAGACGTTTTCGATATAGAGTTGTTGAGAAAATTCCATGAAAGTGCCAATTTTTTATAAAAGCTAGTCTTGGTTTAAACAAAAATTACTTTCTAAGGTGTTTTTCATAATGATTAATGTCATAAAACTCGTTAGATAAGTCAATTTGTAAGTGATTTTCTAATTGGTTGCATGAATTTAATACCTCTTTTTTACATGTTTTTTACACTTTCCGAAAAGTGAATTTTAACTATAAAAGCTCATAAGTAGAGAATTAGTTGGTCAAATTTAAAAAGTGATAACTCAAATTTTAAGTTACGGATATCTACTTTCTAAATACCGAAACTGCAAGCACTTTGGGACATTTGTTCGGCCTCAAGACGTCGAGAAAGGTCTGAACTTTTTTGTGGGTCACCCGGTATAAATTTCAGATTTTTGTGTCTTGGTTGAAATTCTATTAGTTTTCAAGCAGAAGCTTTAAAAATTATAAACCTAAAATATCCTTGATTTCAAAAATGATAAATTGTAAAATCTATGGAAGGAATATTTTTGAAAAAACATTGCAAAACGAGAAAAAATAATTACACATTTTTTTTTATAAGGGACACGTTTATAAGGAACTCGAGGCTGAATAAGGAATTGTTAAGAATTCTCAGGCTGACAATAAGACTAGCAATTAGCTGTCGCTATGAATGCCCCGCCGATAGCAGATATTAGCACAGAGGAACTTAGTCATGAAGAGAGCAAGGGAATCATAATCAGACTATAAATTGGTGAAATGAGTCTTCATAAAAAGTGCTCATTGTTACTAGAGCTGTTTAAAGTTAAGAAGCACGAGCCGATGCGGTTAAAATTTTCTCAGTAAGATCCATACATAACGAAAGTGTCAATCCAAAAAAAAAACATGTTTAATCTACCCTTTCTGATGCAAAGTGACTTAAATTAAAACCATTACAGGTTTCGCAACATATTAATAAGAACTAGAATGATATCAAAGTTGATTTTCTTCAATCACCAGATAAAAATCTAATAAAAATCCCTTTTGAAAACCCAAACATAAGAATGTGTACTGTGAAACTGAAAGTGCTTCCCTTTCATAAAGAATATACATAATGCAGATTAAAAGGTGAATTTGAAAATGAAATTGAATATAATTTCAGTCATTTGATTTGAAATTTAAAAAGTAAGTAACTTTGGACTGGTGGCATACTGTAGATATAATTTATTTGTATCAAAGGTTACTGAAAATTATCTGAAAAACTTTAACAATCTTTATACGTGTTTCTGCAAAAAGTTTTCAGTTAGAATAAAATTTCTTCATGGTTACCGTAAATCACCGATTAAGCGCCCCGCTTGAATTAGCGCCCCGCTCGAATAAGCGCCCCCCTTTTAGTTAAAATAATTTTATAAGCGCCCCGCTCGAATAAGCGCCCCCCTTTGAATAAGCGCCTCCTTCAAGGGCGGGATTAAAGGCCGGTCTCCACTTGCGCGCGCTTCAATCGCACTTTTTCGAGCAAAGCTTCCACGCTATTGGTCAAAAGAAAAAAGGAAGCAACTCCATTGGCGCGATCTGACGTATCGGTTGAAAAAAGTTGAAATGTGTTCAACTTTTTTTTCAAGCACGCGCTACATTTTTATGACGTAATCTTTTTTCCAAGCAAAAAGGATTGAAGCCAAAAGGTCCGATCACAGCGCGCGTAAGTGGAGACCGGCCTTAAGAATAAAATGATAGAAATTGTCAATTGGATTTTTCCAATTTTTCTTTTATTCATCCTTTTTTGAAAAATCAACTCTTTGAAACAGTTAAGTTTAAGCAGATTCCAAATTTGTTGATATACGAATTTCTGAAATAAAAAAATAAGCGCCCCGCTTGAATAAGTGCCCCGCTTGAATAAGCGCCCCCCTCAGAGCCTGAAAAAGTAAATAAGCGCCCGGGCGCTTAATCGGTGATTTACGGTACTAAAGATATGAATTTGATAATTGCTCTCAAAATTGCCAGGGGAATTTTCAGATCTCGGGTAAGTTATGGCATGTCTCAAAAACTGAAAATTACCATAATTTTTAGATCGCATTAGTCGACAGAAAATGACCAAACAAATGACTGAAAATGAAAGGTACTATGATGTAGTTTCTAACCTGATGTGTAACCTAATTATTTTTTTGCTGATTTTCGCGAAAAACCGCAAAAACTGATAATGACGTCATAATCGATGACGTCATAAAAACTAAACATTGAATATCTCAAGAATGGTTAATCAAATCGTCTTCAGACTTTCACCAAAGATGTATCTCACTAAAGTTGATCATTTTAAAAACTAATTTTTTCTAAATTCTAATGATGTCAGCGGAAACTCGTAAAGAACGAAAAATGCTATTTATTGCTGACGTAATTAAAATTTTGAAAAAATTATTTTTTCAAATTATCGACTTTAGTGACATAAATTTTTGGTGAAAGTTTAAAGACAATTTAATAAACCATTCTTGAGAAATTCAATTTTTAGTTTTTATAACGTCATCGATTATGACGTCATAATCAGTTTTTGCGGTTTTTCGCAAAAATTTGCTGCTTCCCATGCACAATCATTTTTTTTTGCTGTAACACTGTGTGCTTCAAATGTCCACGAGAATGAATCAGTTCATGTTAGTCATAGTATATTTTCATTGGCATGTCTCACTCACTAAACCTTTTGTAAGAAACTCGATGTTGGTACCAGTTTTTGGCACGTTTTGGCGCAAGGCTTACTCTTTGAAAAATTACTTTCGGCGCATGCAATATCCATATAATTTTAGGGTACTCTGGGTTTTGTCTTTCCACCAAAAATTTCAATTTAATTTCCTTCAAAATGAAATCACTATATAGGTAAACAATATGAATTAACGGTCAATTTCCTTTTTGTCTATGCCTTTATAATATCAGCAGGGTTTCGTTAGAACAGCGCATAACACTCTGTCTCTGTGTGTGTGTAACAAACTGTCATTGAAGATGTCCATCGTCCATTCTGACAACTGTATAAGGTTTGATCTAATACTGTATCAGTAGTTTGATAGTTATTCATTCAGTAGCAAACAATGTCCCTCAAGTAAATCCAGTTGAGCAAATACGTTATAACCAAGCAAAAACCTTGTGTGCTGTTTGTTGTTTGTGAAAGCTTTTAGCTGTGTGGACTGGCAGTGCAGACGGGAAGCTAGTACCTTCGCTGTCCGTGCATAGCTAGGAAATCGATACAAGTAGCAGCAAAAGAGATATCGCGCGCGAACATTTTTTAACCGCGCGCGGCCCGCTCAGAATCGGACGAAACATGAATATGAATATGAATATGAATATTTTTCTGGCGAGCAGGTCCGCTACGTGAAGCAACAAAAGCCCCTGCGGGGCAAAAACAAGTTTTAAGGAATCCAATTTTCGCGAATCCAAACTTAGCAGCTTTGTAAATAAGGAACTCGATAAGGAACTTTGAGGCTGAAATTCTTTGTAAAAATAAGGAACTCCAGGCTCAGAGCAAAGTTAAGGTTCCTTATAAAAAAAACGTGTAGCTTAGTATGATAATTTGCTTAATCATATTCAATCGTAAAGTGTGAAATAATATTTCAACTGTTTGCTCAAAATTTTATCAACAGTGTGCTTCATATTTTGAACAATACAAATTAAATACCTTTAAGCCTTTAGAGGACTCGTTTTTTGTGTGTGTTTTTTAGCTTAGCAACAAATCAAAAATGAACTAAACTATTACTAGAAAATAGTGGACCCATCATTTTGACCGCTGGGCCCAAGCGGAACCAAAAAATTTTATATATCGTATATATAAGGGTCCTCTTTTTTTACAGCTGGGACATGGCTGAACCAATGTTTAATATATAAACTATTACTAGAAAATATAGTGGTCCCATTATTTTGACCGCTGGGCCCAAGCGGAACCAAAAAATTTCATATATCGTATATATAAGGGTCCCCTTTTTTTTACAGCTGGGACATGGCTGAACCAATGTTTAATATATAAACAATTACTAGAAAATATAGAGGACCCATTATTTTGACCGCTGGGCCCAAGCGGAACCGTAGAAATCGAATCAAAAGATAAAAAACCATTGACAAAATAGTAGGTTTTAATGACAAGAAGAAGGCAAGATTTCAGTCTTAAACATTAACAGCTTTTTTATAAGAATATCTTTAGTGAGAATATCAAATAAAACATGACCGAATTTAACAGATTCGAATAACAAGGTTTTGAATTTAAACTTTGAAGCAGAAATATAAATAAATCGTTTGAAAAAAGTTATTAATCCAAATGAAAATGGACGGACTATCCTATCGTATTACTTCGAATAAACGCCCCCTCCTCAAATAAATGTTGCATTTAAAGGTACTATAAAATGCTCGAAGTGCTACTGAGAATGTTTCTACTAAAGGTAGAAACGCATCGATTCATAGTATTTCAACTCGTACTTTCGTGACTAATAGGCAGGACTTGCGACTAAGCAGGACCTGCACTAAAACAAACATTGAAAAGATGAATTCTTTATTGAATCTGGAGAACGTAGGACAAAAGAGGAATTGTTCAATAAAAAGAATAACGCCTCTTTTAAAAGTTAAAACTTGATAAACACCCGGGACGTTTATTTTAAGTAATACGACAAACCAAGAGATAAAATGACTTTTACCACGATATATCTTTTTTGTCGGTGTTAATTTATCACAGTTATCAAGAAAGGCTTTTTCTTCAATTCGACAGTTGGAGGGGGTAAATCACCAGAAAACGTCGACAACAACGAATAAGAAATTATTCCACACTTAAACAAAGTCGAATATTTGAAGATTGTACCGAATTGCAGCAAAATTGAATGATTTTTAAGGTTTCCAGGTCAAATTGGGGATTTTTTTGTCATACTTTATATGAGTCTAATAGGGGGCCAGAAAAGAGGCTCCCACATTTTTTATATTTAAAATATCTCAAAAATTCTTTTTGATCCTGCCTATATATGCCATACGGATGGGCTAAAGAAAATTTAGTTTGACATGATTTGACGAAAAAAATGACCCTGTATAGCCCACTCCTATTATAACCATTGAAGTATCGATTACTGTGTTGCGTTAAAGAGAGAAACTAGACATACAGGGGGGGGGGCGTACTGGGGTCGCAGACACCGAAATACCGACGCATATTTCTTGGATTACCGTCAACACCGACAACAAAATTTGTTAAAATCCTTAATTTTGTCACCGCATGGCATGTTTGACACCGAAATACCGTCACTTTTTTCTTCAAACACCGAAACACCGACAGAAAAAAGGGTTAATACCGTCACACCGTCAAACCCGTACGCCCCCCCCATACACACACAAAGATTGTTCTACTTAAAGTCGTGTCCTGACAAATGATTTTTTCCATGATACCCTGTAATTTCCTTTACTAAGATTAACCATATCAGAAAACCTAACATAAAGCACTTGAAAAGGTAGGTTATAATTTGATTCATATGATATTTTTAACAGATTGATTTGATACCTATGGAAAAGGATGGCGAATATAACTCAATCTTGTTGTTGAATGACAGATTTACTGGCTTTTGTTGGTTTTGGCCAGTGAACGAAAGGACAATGGAACCAACAATATTAAGAATTTTGGCGGAAAATGGCTTTCCATCAAAACTCTTAACTACAACAAATGTTGTTTTAAATCACTATAAATCCATTAAAAATGAAAGTATCCTAGATACATTTGCGATCGATTGGATAAAAAAAAAAGTGAAAAAAAACAATTGGGCAAAAGATCTGCCAAAATTACAATGTAAGTGAGCAAATATTGCGTTTTTAGTAATGACAGATTATTTCCAGTTACAGTATGATGATATACTGTTAATATCCTAGAGCAAATCTTACTTAAATTCGCTCTCAAAACGCTTTCAAGGCTGAGTTAAGTGGATATTTGTATTGCTGAAATATCAGTTATACGTTTGGAGAGGTTCAACTTCTTTGTGAGAAGTTCAACTTTTTTCTTTCCGTTGAGTTGTGGGTTGAGTATGGTGAAATATGTGCACAACTTTTTCGAGGTTAATCTGTCGGATGGACAAATATTTTCATAGCACGATTATCAAAAATACAATCAATTCACATCAAAATAGTTTTAAGATATGAAAAAGCTCATAGTTATGATGATCTAGAACCATAAACGACTTACTGTAAAGAATCTTGAAATTTCTGAAAATGTTTGTCCATCCGACATTTCCTTCCGACAGATTTATTCCATTTCACATTTCATAGAAATTTTTCGATTAATATTTTCTTAAAGTAATTTTTCCTTTTTATTTTCAAAGATAAGTCATCAAGCAAATTAAAAAACTTGAAGTGATGATGTTTTTGCATCCAAATTCGATAGAAGAATAAATTTACTGTCGAAAATAAAAAAACTAATATTTATCGAATCCTTCCGACAGAAAAAGTATTTGATAAATTAAAAAATTTACATAGCTCGAATTTCTGTTCTGTTTGCCTGAATCAAATCTTGCCTTAGGTACATTTCTTTAAGCAATAGTCAGAATGGCTTGAGGATATACAATTTTTATTAAATAAGCCTTAAAACTATCGAAAGTCCATCCGACAGAAAAACGAATTTCGTAATAGGCCCTACAGCAGCTACGACGGCATCGTTTTCCTCTGTTTGATGTTATTCACAGATTGAGAAGTTAAAAACATGCATTAGGTTTCTCTCTTTTTGAAAACTACTATATCGAAGGTGTAAAAGAGCAAATGGGCGCCAAATTTAGTAATTGGTGGCGTTTTTTTGCGCCCTTTGTATCTCGGCACCCCAACGCCCAAAAAAAATCGGCCGCTGGGGGGGGGCACTGCGTTCCTTCGAACATCTTGGGAGGGGAACTTTTGAAATATTTATCAATATGACTTGAAAATTTGCAAGTGTGCACCAAATATGAATTGGCATGATGGCATGATGAAAAATCAGGCATCCTTGATGACGTCATCGTTACCAAATGACGTCATGATTCTTCGAAAAATAGGACCCCCTCTAACTTTTTCTCACTGTAACTTCTTTTGCTCAAATTTTGTGAGGCAACTCCACGTGCCATGTAATTTTTGGGGCAGAGGGTAAATCTTTTGCCACCTGTTGGTATCGTGTTTTCTACAGACCGACCCAAAATTGCCTTTTCTTGCATAAACAGCCCTAGGATAATGTATCTAGTGATTGGAAAGTACTATTGACTTGAAATTTTGGCAAGTATTAGGTATTAGAAAAGTTATTATACTCAAAGTGAGCATTTTATGTAAAAACGGGATCGCTCTGTAATTAAAATTTTGCACAGTGCCTTAGATGGTCGTCAATATCTATCCCTGGTGAAAATTTTATGTCATAAGATCTATTAGTTCCTTAGTTCCGGCAGGTGGTCAACGTGTATTTTACAGATCGGTCTTCAAAGTACCAAATACTCATGGGGACGAATCTGTTTTGTTACTAGTCTCTTTTATATAACAAATTAGCATTCAGGAACAAAATTCAGTCAAATCAAACGAGTCAATCAGTCAATACATGATTTTCATTAGGTTTACATTCTGGTCTGTAAAATACTAACTAGACAGGTGGCCAAACTAAAATGCAAATCATCTTCAATTATCATCCATATCTACCACTAGTCAATATTTCAAGGTCATAGCACTTGTCATAATCTTGAGATTTTAAGGGGATGCTTCCCGTAGTAAAAAATACAGGAAGATGTTCGAAGGGTTAAGGCACACCTTTTATGCCTGGTTTGAGAATGAAAATATTTTTGGCAGCTGATAACGTTACCAGGGAATGCGGTGAAAATTTTTGGGCCATTTTGGACCATTCTTTGGGGTATAATCCACTTAATGTTTTAAACGACCCCAATTTTGTTATCTATTAGCCTCCGTCTCAGAACGCGGTCAGAAAATTTTGCGGATAATTTCACAGCGAAAATGCATCCAGTGAAATGTGAGTAATGTATCATAATTCAAGTCGACTGACATAATTATACACATAATACATGTTACAAGTTCTGTCTACGGATTCTCAAGCTCGGCTATAATAAAACTATTACATGTTAGTAGCAGACCCGACTGACCAATGTTATGTAGCAGGTTGAAACATGAGTTTCTACTGGAAAGATGCAGTTTGTTTTCAAGTTAAATCTTCAAAATAAAACAAACTGTGTGGGTTTCTTTACTTCCAAACAACCTACCAATAGTTTTGGAACACTCCATAATAAAGGAAGATGGCTCTTCTTGTGGATTGGCTTTCTGATACCCCATATAAACACGATGTGACATGAAAGTGAAGAGACATGATTTGTTGGTTTTTGTTTGATTTGTTGACTTGTTGATATCTCATGGCAAATGGGATAGCAAATGACTTTTCATGTATTGCTTGGCTCTACATATGACACCTCTAACTTTGAACACCTCCAGAATGTTGAAAAAAGCATTTTACGAGATAAGTATCAATTATAATTTTCATGGAAATTTTTAATCGACAGATTTGGCTTGGCGTCAGTTTTGTTTGGTTGATGTTTGGTATCGTGATCATTAAAAGCAATGAAATGCCACACAGTCACTCTACACATGATGCCTCCAGCCATGATTGCTATCAGAATGTTGGAAAAAAACATTTTACGAGAAATTGTTGATAGAAAATTATATTGACTTGTTTTTACAATTTTGGCGGTGTGGGTTCAGTTGGTTGATAATGTTTACACTGTGGGAAGGTTTTCAAAAAACTGTTATATTGATTGTTGTTTGTTGGAATTGATTACCAAAAAAAAAAAGGGACCTTTTTTTGATAAATACTTTATTTTTTTCATGAATCGAAAAAACTGTGTGGATTGTCTTGTAGTAACCAATGCAGTGTCTGTTTTCAAATTTTGAAAGCTCTATTATATATAGGTATAATACCTACTGAATTGAGCTCTGACTAGCTCTGAGCCATGTGTTTTATTCTTTGTTGTTATTAAAGATAGATTTTTAAATTGTCGTAATGTAAATTTATGGTAAAGTTTTAGTTTTTGAGTTTAGTTCATCAGTAGTACATACAGTAGTATTTTTTCAGTAATCCTTTCTTGTAAATATAGTAACATTTAACCAGACTCATTGCCCTCATTATATTCGAATTTGTATTTTTTTAGGACTGATAAGTACATATTTTTAAACACCAAAACAAAGCAAGCAACATGCCAGTTCTTTCTGGACAAATATATATGTTTACTTTATTGTGTGCTTTGAGTTCTATTCTAATCAACCCTCTCAACTGCTGATCTTTTATCATCATTTAGGAGTATAGAATGGGCTTCCATAGTACCATTTTCTCTAAGTATTTTGTGCAAATTTTCAACAAAGAAGTAGACTTCTTGACTGTCCTTGTCCCTTATGTGTTAAAGTTGTTCTGATGGAGGACATTGCTATTTTTGGTAGCCTTCACATATCAATAAGGAGCTTTGGTGTAAATGTTTATTCTGATGAAATCATACTAATCTGGAACTATTAGGCCTTTATGAACTTTCTAGAACAATAATCTTGCTCCAATCTTGAGAAACACTGGAAAAATAGGTTAGCATTCCCTGCCATAATTTCACAAATTTCCTCTGCTTTCTGCTTGAAAACGCTGTCGTATAGCCGAAAACGAAAGTGAAACTGTGAAAACGTCCGCAAATTCGGGCTCAGTCCTCTTCCGAGACGGAGGCTAATTTTCCTTCAGGTAAAAGATTCGAAGTTTATATTTGAAAACCTATTTTTTGTTTATATACTGAAAATTGACATCATCGAAAAATTACCTAACAGAGTCCAAAACTTTTCGGTTCGATTCGATCAGGTTTTTTCTGGTAGTTCTAGGACCCAAAGGGAAACTCTGTGACAAATTCCATGTACATCTTCCTTAAATAAGCCCTTTTATTGAGCCAATTATATCAGAGTAATATAGACTAGTAAAGTTTAGAAAGTTTGTTGGTTGTGTAGAGCATTCAAAAGTTGTAAATTCATTTTAATTTCTTCTTAATCTTCAGTTTTGTTCAACACGTCACGATTAAATTCACCGTATGAAAAGGTGTTTCAAAGGAAGCCAACCATCCCTGGTACGTCTGTTTTATTAACCCTTTAACTGCCGTTCGTATTTTTTAAGGTTCGAACTATTTGCCGCGGGAAAAAAAGAAGGTTCGACCTATTGCCAGATGTCGGCATATGCCGACATGGGCAAAAGGTAGCGATTTTGACTTCATTTTCTGAATAATTATGAAGTATCAGCCAAGGACTATAATTTTGAGTTGAACATTGTTGAATAGTTATTTTTCAACATAGAAAAGCTTTTAACTATTATCTTTTTGGACCTACCTCCGGGTACCCCGGTGGAGGTTCTATAAATTAACCCATGTCCGTCCGTCCGTCCGTCCGTCCGTCTGTTACCAGCTTTTCTCAGGATTGGCTCATTAGTTTTTTCTGATTTTTTGCACAATGATGCAAAATGGCAATGCCCAGAACGTGACGGAGCCCGATTTTCGAGAAAAAATTTATTTGGGCAAATTTGGGCCAAAAACTACCTAAAAATAGGGTTTTTTGGACTTTGTGCAAAATCCTGTCATTACTTTTTTCTGATTTTTTGTACAAAGATGGAGGGCAAGATTCTCTAAAGAATGGCTGAAGTGGTTTTTCCCGGAAAATTCTTATTCGCCTTAAAAAACGGATTTTCGTATTTTTGGGGAAATTCCCATTAACCAAATAAGCAAATATAGCTTTTCTCAATGTTGACTCGTTATTTTTTTCTGATTTTTTGCACAATGATACAAAATAGAAATGCCTAAAATGTGTCAGAGCCCGATTTTCGAAAAAAATATATTTGGGCAAATTTGGGCCAAAAACTGCCTGAAAATAGGGTTTTTTGGACTTTGTGCAAAATCCTGTCATTACTGTTTTCTGATTTTTTGTACAAAGATGGAGGACAAGATTCTCTAAAGAATGGCTGAAGTGGTTTTTCCCGGAAAATTCTTATTCGCCTTAAAAAACGGATTTTCGTATTTTGGGGAAATTCCCTTTAACCAAATAAGCAAATATAACTTTTCTCAATGTTGACTCGTTATTTTTTTGTGATTTTTTGCACAATGATGCAAAATGGCAATGCCTAAAATGTGTCGGAGCCCGATTTTCGAAAAAAAATATGTTTGGGCAAATTTGGGCCAAAAACTGCCTAAAAATAGGGTTTTTTGGACTTTGTGCAAAATCCTGTCATTACTTTTTTCTGATTTTTTGTACAAAGATGGAGGGCAAGATTCTCTAAAGAATGGCTGAAGTGGTTTTTCCTGGAAAATTCTTATTCGCCTTAAAAGACGGATTTTCGTATTTTGGGGAAATTCCCTTTAACCAAATAAGAAAGTATAGCTTTTCTCAATGTTGACTCATAATTTTTTCTGATTTTTGCACAATGATGCAAAATGTCCATGTCCATGACCATTTTACAATATTCAACACACAAGCTTTATTTTTCCATTCTGAATTTTTGTACAATTATTGTCACTTTTTTCTTATTTTCATCTGATGATAATCATTAGGTAGGTCCATTCAGCATGTTGCTTGTTTCATTTCAAACCATCTAATACAAAATCTTTGTAGAAGTGTTAAATTTTGCGGCAAAGAAATGGAAAGTGCCCATTTCGACAAATCCCGACATCGCAAAGAAATCGAAAGTACCCATGTCGGCATATGCCGACATTGGCAGTTAAATTTTTAAGTTCAATTTTTGGAATCAGCCAGAAAAAGCATCAACTTAGGCAAATTTGCTCTCTTTTCAGCCAAAATGCAAATAAAAAACTTTAGACGCGATTTTCTCCATTTCTTTTTCAGAGAGCCTAACAATAATAGCGTCGAGACGATTCAAGCTTTTGACTTAAAATTTACAACAAATGTTTTGAACAAAGCAGTTTTACGTATTAGGTAATAGAAAATAATAAAGTATAAAACAACGGACATGTTAGACCCAATATTTCTGAAAATATCAAGAAACTAAAAATTTGAGTTTGACAGCCCACTTGGTGCATCCAGAGAAAAATATCAAAAAAGTGATTCGTTCAAAACATGCCTCTAGTACCAAAGAACATATTTAGAAAATTTGAGAGAGTTTGAATAATCCTATAATGAAATATCTTTTTTAAGAGACTTACTACTTTTTGGGGCTCTTTTTTGTTAATTATGCACATAATTAGTGACGTCATCAACTCTTTTTGAAAAAATAGCTTTTTTTCTGAAATATTTTATTGGTATACAACTTTGCGCCAAAGTATTTTGAAAAATTCCAATTATTTGACAAAAAATTGTCGATTACTCTCGGGTACCTAACAGCCGGAGGGGGGGGCCCATTAATTAATTTTTCGAAAATTTTCCACCCAGGAAATTCTTATTCCAACCCCCCCCCCCCGCTTATTGATTTTTGGGAAATTTTTCTTTGAAAGTGACCTCTTTTGCCCTAATTCTGCTGTATCAGCCTCCTTTTCGAACATTTTCCATCCAGGATATTTTTATTCCAACCCCCCCCCCCGCTTATTAAATTTTGAGATTTTTTCCAACCCCCTTGCTTATTTCAAACCCCCGGCTATTAGGTACCCGAGAGTACCAGGACTCCACCTTAAATTTGAATATTTAATTTGTACCAAATTTTACTAGATTCCTTTAATAAAATCTGTTTGTTGCCCCGAACTCCTAAAATTAAACACATGCGAAGTGACTGATCATGATATATTTCAAGTACATTCATTGGCAGGCAGTTTATTTATTTGTATATTTAAGTTTTTACAGACTTGTGTACATTTAATTTAGAAAACTTGGATTTCTTGGACTTACCAAACAACAATGAAAAAATAATGATAAGTACGCCAACCGACGAGGATGACGTTTTTTTATCATCACGAAACTTTAGTAAGTCTTTTGTAATGTCTATTACTATTGTAAAGTTAATATTTTAAAAGAAGGTTTTTTTAAATTGTTTGGGCCAAGCTACTAAAATCTTTGCCAGATAAATCTTACGCAAATTGCAGACAGTCTAACCTTTAAACCTTATCGGACAGTTTGTTTTTTTTCTCTAATGCTATACTGGTAGATAACGATGCGTAATTTCAAATTAGTCTAAGGGTTTTATATTTCTATTTTATAGATTATGAATGTCGAAGGTTTTTTCAAAATAGCAGAAGAATATTGTTGAGTTCGGTTAATGATCTGAAACGCCAGAACTCGCGTGTTGAGCGATTCCTATCGTACAAGGTAATATTATGTTCGAAAATCTTTGTTTTATGATTAAACAATACACAAATTTTACAAAACTTACCCTGGTCATAGAGACAGGGGTGTATTAACCCTTCGAGCGTCTTCCCTATTTTTTTACCAGGGGTAAAAGGTAGGCACTAAAGTGATATCGCAAGAGGTACAAGGCTGTATAAAAGAGAAAAAAACAATTAAATGATTTTTGAAAAAAGATTTAAAGAAGTTTTGATTATTTGGAAGATTAAAATAGTGCTCCACTGAACCTACCGGTTTCATACATAAAATCAACTAAAGAACAAAGAATTTCTTTGTTCAGAAATGACGTTAGGCTCTCATCAGCATATAATAAGCCGACGAAATTTAGAGGGATCAAGTGGAAAAAAACTTATACAGGTATGAAGCCTTGTCGAGCAGTGATTGTCTTTCATGGGAATATATAGAGCAGTGCAGACCTTGCTGGCAGGTAGTTGCGTAAATAAGACAGAGTTAAATTGTTTATGATTTTATAGAAGAATATCATTCTTCTTGCAATGGCGATTAAAAGAAAGTTTTGAATTTAAGATAATACCAAAGATGTTTCTGGTGCTTACTGGCATTTATGTCATAGTTATTGAAAGAGATCACAAGAGTATTTAGCAGGGTTGAAACTGCAACTGAAATAGACTTCAACAGCTTGTTTTTTTGGGTCAGGGTTAAATGACATCTTCCATTGATGAGCCAACTCAATTTTATCTTGGCAAGATCTCTATTACAGTCTCAAGACTCAAGATCCAAGACTAGGGAAAATAACGAGGTATCGTCAGCAAAGATTTTAGGCTTCAACTTAATATAAACTGGGAGATTATTGATCTAAATTGCAATGAATAAAGGACCTGGAATTGAGGCTTTAGGCCACCAGTATTTATATCCGCCCACTCAGATGTTTTTATACACTTTTCAAATATTTTTGCAAACATCGGAAAGAGAGAAACTAGTTTATAATTTTTAGGTATGCTAACGACATTGCCTTTCTTCCACTGCGACGAGAAGATACCAGAGATCATGGATTATTGAAAGATGCTAAGGGTTAAACTAACGAAACCCACAGATCGTAACCATACAAGTAGAAACTTCATCCCAGACATGCGCCTCTATGTTGAGAGAATTTATTGTGGACTACTATTTTTTCTTCATCAAAATCCAGGTTATTCGAGAGTCAGTGAGAAACCGTTCAGGTGGTAACACGCTCCCAGTCTCGATCAAAGAGCATTGCTTAGCAAAAAGAGTTGAAAATGTTGGCCTTCTTGTAAACATCACTCGCAAGAACGTTTCTTCTGAATAGGTGGTATTTTAGGAGTTCTACGTACGTTTAGGAACTGTTTTCGAGTAGACCAGTATTTTTTACTTCCGATGTTTTGATCGGTAAGGGAGTTACAAGTTGACAAGTGTTATGAGCTTGAAATCAGTTATGATAATGATTGACCAGTGGAGATAATATATGGAACTAGCCGGTATCCGGCGTCGCACGCCGGTTAAGCTGTAGCTGAACGCACTAAAAGTCCTTTGGATGTTGAAACTTGCTTAAAAAAACGATCAAATGAATAAAAAGATATCTTCAAAATTTGACTCTAACTTTCCCCCGGAGATCTTTTTCTCGCTTCGCTCGCATTAAATACGCCGTCCAGTTTTCAACAATTTGAGAAAATGTCATGGTAAAGAGGAGTGAAATGTAGAAATGACAATTCTTTAGGAAAAAGCGGGAAAGCCACAAAGAATAGTGCAACTTTGTTTTTATCAGATTTAAAAAGATAAATAATAAGTCAATTCTAAATTGCTTTTTTTCGTTAAATACATTTGAAAACATTTCAAACAAAAGAAAAGGGAAAAACAGGATCAGGCAAGGCTGGGCAGAAATTAAAATTACTAAATGTAGATGGGCCTTAAATTTCAAAACAAAGGCTGAATAAAGTCTAAACCAGGCTCTATCCGATCTGTCAATCAAAACAAACTTATCGAGAACAAAACATTGCTTGCGAAATCTTTTGCAAATGGCGCAAATCCAATAGAACAAATTTGTGGAGCAAGAGACTAAAAGCCATAATTCTAAAAAACAAACAAAGCGAAAACGAAGGTCGATTTGACTGGAATTTGTTCCTGAAGGCTCATTTCTCAAATAAAAGAGAATAGTAGAATAGTAACAAAAAAGATTCGGGTCAATGAGCATTGATATTCTAAAACAGTATGCAAAATTCCAATTTGGAATTTTGCGGCTGATTAGTATTATACAGACCGGTCCGCATTTTACCTGATTTGATTGTAAATTTCATTATTAATACCTAAAACTTGTTAACAATATCAAGTCAATAGCATTTTCAAATCCTAACTAGGGAATTGAGGCAAAAAAGAACAATTTTCGGCTGTTTTGTAAAATACACGATTGTGACAGCTGGCAAAAATAAGCCCTGTCGCATGTCACTTTAAGCAAAATAGATGTCGGGTTTGTACGACTCGTAAGGCTATTTTTACACCCTTGAAGGTCTCAAAGGGTTACAAAAAACCAACTTACCCTCTATAAAAAAGGTCCAAAACTCCCACCCCGGGATTTTATTTCAAATTTTGATGCACGAAGGTTTTTAACCACGTCAATGCTTATTTCAGTTTATGCCTGAAAATGTTGTTATTTCCAGCATTTATGAGTTTTTCGATGAAATGGAATTTTCTTAGAAAATGTGTAGGCTCTAGAAAAAAAAGCAAAGTCTCAGAATATTTCTGGAATATTGTTGATTTTTGACTTTGTTTCCTCATTTAATTACGTAAGAAGAAAATGTATGATCACTCTCACATAAAAACTCGAAACAAACGAATGTTTCGTCTACCTACTCACCAATTCTTTGGATTTTTGATTTCAACTTTCATAATGGCAGCCATCTTCGTTTTAGGATGAATCACTCACACAAACCAGAACTGAAGAAGATAGGATATTGCAACTGTGCAAACAAAAGCAAATTTTGAACTTAGATAAAATCTTAGAAAGGTAGACTTTCAAATTCTTCTTTTTTACGGTTGTTCGAAAAACTGCTGAGCATCTTTTGGATATAGCCTTTTAAGTACATACTTGAGAAAATAAATACCTCATTACGAAACTTGTGTTGTGCAAAAGTTCAAATGATGAATTCTAAAATAATAATTTAATTTATTTTTAGTGTCCAATCTAAAATTGGAGAAGGGTCCTTTGGCGAGGTGTTTACACGTGTCGGCAAAGATGGGGTAAATACGGTTCTAAAGGTAAACCCATTAATGCATTTTAGGATCATACTTTAAACAATAACATTATAAAAACATATCAAATAGTTTAGGAATTGCAAATAAACTTATTTTGTTTTCGTATCTCTTGATAAGAATGTCAAGATAAATACTGGCATTGGACGGTTTTAAACTAAAAAATATCTCTAACCATACATGAGAAATATTTATTAATATTAAATCATCGTTGCTCTAACTTTTTTTCGTTTCCTCCCATAAGAGTGTTCCCGTTCCGTTTCATTTTCATTTCAAATCGAATTAAATGACAGAAATTCTCAAAATATTTTTTAATTAAACTGTAACCTCGACGCCAACCTCAACCTGTTCTTTTACAGATTGTTCCTGTTGGCAAAGAAAACCAAACTAAAATGAAGGATATAATTTCCGAGATTGTGGTCAACAAACAGGTATATATCTTACTCCGTTTACTCTTTTTTTCATAAGACCAATTTTGAACGGACAATGAGCCTCAAAGTAATACAGTGGAACCTCTAATTAGCGGACACCATCGGGGAAAGGGGTTAGTGTCCGCTAATTAGAGGTGTCCGCCTTTTAGAAACTTTTAATCTCGGAGCTCAAATTTTGAAATTAGGCTATCCCAGGGTGTCGAAAATACAAAGTTGGGGTCTAAAGTACTTATCTGCAGACACTAGGTCATAGAAGAACAAGAGAAAGGTTATTAAAACGCAACAATTTAGTTTGTAACAAATGAAAGAAAATCTAGAAATATAACATCAAAATTGAAAATACAATTTGTTGAATGGGTCAAGGGAAAACTTAGACTGGAGTCGTTTATAACGCGTGTAATACTAATAATACCAATACATGTTTTTTTTTTTATAAGCATAACGCTTATAAGCATATGAAGGCTCAGATTTGCAGAATTCCTAAGCATAACATGAGCATATATGTCAGCCTAAAATATTTTTCAAGTGGTCATTTTTATCTGTTTAAAAAGGTTTGGTAGAGGTCAAGTAAAAAATAAGACATTCCACGGCTAGCTAACATTCCATTGCTCGCAAAATCTGAACAAATTTTTACAAAATTTCTGAAATTTCATTAAAAACTTGGCCCGGGGTGAATCATAAGCATGATTCTGAAGCATATAATAAGCATAAACTATGCCTGGATGCTTTGAGAACTTAAGCATACACGAGCCTGATCAAGGGGCATACACTTGCTTATAAAAAAAAAAACATGTACTAATAATAATAACACGGGATTTAGTTTGTATAAACTAAAATTGTTCCATTCATTACTTTTTGCTTTATTTCTACTATGTATAAATTAGTCGTCTAGCTTGCTAGACTAGGGAAAACTGGAAATTTGTAGAAATAATTTGAATAATAAGAATATTAAGTGCTTGAAATAAAAATATCTAAAAAAATAATTTTTGATTTTGGACGTCTGTGACCCTTTTGATATTCAATGTCCGCTAATTGGAGAGCTGAAATAGGGGTTTTGACCATTTCGTGTGAAAAATGTGTCCGCTAATCAGAGGGTCCGCTAATTGAGTGTCCGCCTTTTAGAAACTATTTTATGAGGATTTGACTAGGAAACGGCCGGGGAAAATGAAATTGTCCGCTAATCAGAGGTGTCCGCCTTTTAGAGTGTCCGTTAATTAGAGGTTTTACTGTACCATAATTTTACACAAATAATAAAATCGGAGGCGTAAAATTTAATCGCCGGGTGAGTGTGTGGATGGGGGGGGGGGCTGAAATTATACCTCTAATACCTATAGTGTTCATTTCAAATATTAATAATCGGAGACACTTTACTTGGCACCTTAGAGTAGATTTCCTTTATTTTTCAAAAGGTTGGCAGCCCACCAGAAGAGTGTCTGAAAGGCTTCGTGGAATTGAAAAGGTAACGATTCAATATAAATGATCCAGTGGAGAAAGATCAATTGTTTAAATAAAAAGGCGCATCGATAGGCTCAATCGATTCAACTAAAGTGTATTCCAAAAAAATTGGCAGTCCACACGTTTTGATACATTGCTCTTGAAGGAGAAAAGACATAATTTAAAGTAACACATCGTTAAAAAGGCTCTATTAAGCGGGTCATTTTCACCCATTTTCAGCCTACTTTAGAGGGCTCTAACTTTTAATCCAAAAATATATAAAATATCTTAAAACACGTTTGAAATTAGTGTTGTTCAAAGTTTCAGAAAAGGTATAAATTCAACATTTTCGATCGATTTTTTCATATTTGTTTTTCTTCTTTAAACTGGAATTAAGGTAGTTTCGAGATAAGGTTTACATGGTATTGTTAACTGAAGGCTTCACCGTAAAGGGACGAGAAAACTTGTTCGAATTAAGGAGACATTTCGAGTTGTAGAGGTTCGAACAAAACTCAGCTAATAAAAAAAAACTTTGTATCGTATTTCTTTTTTATTTTTAGTGTTCATTTTGTAAAAGGAGAATTTCCAAAACATGTATGTTTGTTGCGGGAGGCATGGATAAATGCAAGGAAACGGAAAAATAAATCCTTCACTGAAAATCCAGGTACCCTATTTACGTATAAATCTAAAACTGGGCCTTGAGTACGAAAAACCTTTTCAAAATTAGAATTTCTAATGAAACTGCTTATACTATATATACGACGTAGCTGCTTTATATTTTGTATACGTATTCTCGTAGAATAGTTTACCGATATTTTGGTATACTATTATCATAGTTTGCTTTATAAAAAAGCTTTAACCTGATTTTTTTAAGAATCCTACATTAAAGATCAAAATTTCATTATTTTTGAATCTGGACACGGAGGGATCAGTTTGTCTGATTGGAAGGTTTCCCGGCAAGGTGATGCTGTATCTGTGATAAAACAGGTTAGTGTTACTTCATCAAATTCAATTGTTTGTTGGATTACATAGACATACTTGAATCCCTACTTTTCAATATCTTTCCAGAGATTCCTAATCCATTACGATTGAAAAAATCCCTGATAAGTTACGGACCAAGGAAAAGGAACTGTACACTTACTCAAAACAGAATTACAACAAAATTTTCATTTTTAATACTCATGGTGCACTTTGTTTTTTCTATTTAGTTTTCAGGCAGTAACAATTATATTTTAATTAAATTTTTGTTTAGAAAATATTGAAAAAATAATTGTGTTCGATTTCTTTATTTTAGCTCGTCCTCGCATTAGCAGCAGCGGAAGAGGTCCTTGAATTTGAACATCGAGACCTCCACCCTGGAAATGTTCTCATCGGGCACAACGATGAGTCTGAGCAACAGTGGACGATAGATGGAAAAGTACATAAAGTTGGTTCAAATCGAATCTCCGTAACTGTTATTGACTTTACACTCTCCCGTCTCCTAACTCGTAAGTAAACTCTTTTTCCTGAATCGCAAAATCATATCAAAATTACAGTTTCATAGTTAACATCAGTCTAATCTTTATTACATGACAAAAACAAATGTTCTAAATTCATGAAATTTAACTTTATCGGTAATAGACATGTCTTGTTTGAAAATAATTGTACTGTAGAGTACAGGGTGGTTGAATCCCCCCTGAAGGTCCAACCCCCCCTGAGATTTAGCCCCACCATAACCTGATAAACAGATGTTCATCATTTTCTTAGACGCGCGGTAAACCTCGCGCCTGAAAATTAACCATCTGAAGAAAATAGCTACTTTCATGCCATGTTAGAAAGTTGTGCACTGTTGGAAAGATATTTCCAAGTAGAATATTCTAAAAGATTAATGATTTTTAAAAATTGAAAAATAAAGAAGAAAAGTGAAGATTTTTTCTACTTTTTTAAAAATCATGGCATGAATTCTTTGAATCAATTGAACTTTGCTGATTTCAATCAAATCTCTGTACAGATTTTTCGTAACTTTCTTAGTAAAAAGTTACAACACTGTGAAGTTGGTCATTTTTGGTCGTTCATGTCCCATGTCATTATTTTTCGAAATTTTTTTCATCTTTATTTTTCTTCTTCATGTTTGAATTTTTTAAAGAATCTTTTGTCCTTTAGATTCTTCTCCTTACAAAATATCTTTCCAACGGTGTATAACTTTCTAACAAAGTAGGAATGGGTGCTGAGAAAATTTAAAAAAATTAAAGTGTCCACATACTTTTGAGACAGACTTTAGACAAGCCCGGTCCTTGCGAAATCGAGATTGCGTAAAATCGTTTGTTTTCACGCATCCTTTTACAGGTTCAGGGTAGTGTGTAGAAAATAATGACGATTTGATTTCAGAACCCACCCTAGCTCTAATCTCTACCCAAATGTGAAAAATAGTCTTTTTCATGTGTGCTTAAGCACTTTTCAGACGAGGAAAAAACTCTTCATACTCATGACCTTTTTCTTATGTCTTTACGTATTTAGGGGTTTCTAACATAGAAAAAATAACAGATAAGTCAAATAAATCAGATAAAATCAAAAAAACTTGAAAAAATTCCTTACACCTTCTTTCTACAAGCAACATCACTTGAACAAATGTAAATGTACAGTTTTTTCTGTTGATAATATCAGGTTTATCTTTTGAAATCAATAATGACTCCTTGAATCTCAAATGAAAATAGTTAGATGCATTACCAGCAATTTTAAAGTCGTTAATTTAACAACCCTGTCAATTATAATGGCAATGTTTTTCAACTGCAGTCGCATCAAAGGCTGCGTTTAGACCAACTGGCATTTGTAATTTGGCATTTGATCATGAGGGATTCGATTTTAATAGCTTTTCCATTGTATTTTCTGTCATGGCATTCAAGGAATCGTCTTTTTAGAGTCATTACTGAAAAGGTGATTCCCTCAAGTTCAACTTTGACAGATCAAACAATGAAAAGCATGGAATTTCTCAAAAACTGCAGTCATTAAGACTGAAACTTTTTGCCGTAGGGCTAGGCTATGGCAAATCTTGCAAATTTTACAATATATAGAAAGAACTGAATAAAACTGAATAAAAAATACTTTAAAAAAACAAAAATTTCATTTTTTCTCTTTGTTTTGGTTCCTTTGTTTGATTTGAAATGCCAGAAAAGGGGATTCCTTTGCTCAAAATGGCATTTCAAATGTCAACGAAATGCCAACACGCTGGCATCATTAGGCATTTGACAAACCGAACAATTGCGCGGAACAATAGAATTCAAAAGAATACTGCAAGCAATTATAAATGCCAGGCTGGTGTCTTATCATTTTTCCAAGGGGGTAAAAATCTATTCTAAAATTTCCGCGGGGTAAAAGACTGATTGTTCACCCTCACTTTAAAGGTATGAAAATAATCTTTCTAAGGGTACCTTTGCAAATTTCGCCATTTTCCAGGGAGTATCGACACATTTAAAAAATATTTTTTTTACTCGTTCACCCCCCCCGCATGGTTTTTTAATGGAACAGTCCTATCCTCGCATGACCCCTGGAACATAATTTGACAATATGGAATAGCTTGTTGAAGAGGACAAGTGCCAGAAAGTGGCAAATTTTGGGTAACTCTTAAGCCTAGTTTCCATTCACCTAGCGGGCAGTGCGCTGCGACCAGAATTCTAAATATAAAACTGGTCGTATCGCACTAGCGACCAGTGATTGATTTCCATTCATCTTGAGATTTAAAAGAAGTGCTCGAAATATTCAAAAGACTTCATCACAATCTGTGTAGATTTTTAAATTTTTTAAATGTTTACTCTCTTCTGATTGGCTAAAACTATTTGATCACTGTATGAGCTCGCACGCCCGCTTTTGGAAGTTGAAATTTTTCAGCTACCAAAATTGCACAAAATTGCACACCAGCGCTCGAAAGAGCTCTTTCGAGCTCTCCTGTGCAATTTTGGTAGCTGAAAAATTTCAAGATTTTCATTATCAATCAAAATTCTCGTCATTTTTACATTGGTTTTTGTCCAAAAACAAGTGGAATAATTCATAGCTTTAAAAACTTGGTGGCATCATCAGAATAATTCTCTCATAACACTACAATGCAAACATGATTTCAACCTCCTTAATTAGGTAGATCCTTAGAGTAGCAATCCTTATAGTAGAGCACAGAAACTTGTCAAAAATCTAGAACTACAACCATCATGGTAAAAATATATTGAGAATTTTGTGTATTTTAAATATGTATTTATGGGTTCAGTGGCTTCTAGGCTATAATCCAAGCCTCATTCGAACAATTTTGTGCTTTTTTATCCTGAGACCTTAAAATATTAGGACACGTTAAATTCAGAGTTAAACTCAAAATTCGAGAAATAAATTAAAGCACCTAAAAATCATATGTGGTGTTTATGTAAAACTTCGCATGGAATTTCCCTTTTTCTCAAGTATTGGTCCAAGATTGTACTGTTCAATTTAAGTATAACGTATTTTTCCCTTTTTTTACAGAGGACTGTGTTATCTTTACCGACCTTTCCAAGGAAGAAGATTTGTTTGAAGGTACATACCCATCGACTGAAGTCATGAAGAAGATCAAGAATAACAACGGGTAAGGAACCTTATCTTTTTAGAAACGGTGCACCATTATGACAGCCTCATCGTTGAAGATCTTTTTTGGAAAAAATTCCTCATTTTGTTAATAATTACCAATACCAAATATTTGAGGGGCATATCCGAAAATGAAGATGAAAATGATGAAGAAGGAGAAAATTTTTGTCCTAATGGTCTTAGAAACTTCATTTTTTGAACAGAGGAACTCTAAAGCTTCCTGATTTCAGACACCCCTGTTTCACAGCCCTGGTGGGACTTTTTCCCTCAGTGGGGATAAAAATTGCTATTGAAATTCCAATAGGGATAGCAATTCTATTGTCCGAAAGTTAAAAAATCAGTTGGGTTGGTTTTGGAGTGCAATTTTTAAACATTGAATTTTGAGTGGGGATGAAATTTCAGAGTATTTTTCCCCCGGGGACGATTTTTTGCTAAATTTTCCATATAGAGGATGAAGCTCAAATTTTTCTTCTTCATTTTCTAAAATATTTAGAAAAGTTTTTCTCAAACTTTATAGTTCTCTGAATTATAGTTGTTCACGCTGATTTATGCTTTTTTTATAGAAACGACTGGCAAACTTTTCATCCAGTATCCAATGTTTGGTGGATAGAGTATTTAGTAAGAAAAATTGATATCAAACTGAATGGGAGGAAATGCGTGAAAGAATTGATAGACGAATTAAATGACGAAAAATATCTCTCGTGTATGGATGTGATAAAAGGGAACTGGTTTGGTAAATATTGAATTCCTTCAGTCAAGGAATTATGAATGAATTTAGATAATCAAGGATACTCGAAAGTAAAAACTGACGGCTTGGGTGTCATACTTTTATATTGGTTAAAGGTCTTTGTCCTAAACACAAGAACAGTGAGATTACAGTTGGTTTAAGTAACAGGCTGCCGGTGAATATTTGGAGGTAAAATTTGCTAAATAGTACATGACGTAATAGAAACTTAACTGCCTTAAGGAGTGATAATGAAGAAGCAGATAGGTAGACAAGACCACTGTCAGAAGCTATTTCTGTTTATTGCGTTTACATGTTTGAATGTTTTGTAAAATGTTTTATATAATTTGTAGTTATTTATTTTTATCCCATTTTTATAAAAAAGCAATATTTATGAACAAGTTAAGACATAAATATTTTTTAGAATGTCTAGTATACAAATTATTTTTGACGTGCAAAATGCCACTTGTATATTCGACAAATAAAGTCAATCATTGATAAACTTTCGGGCTCTATCTTTAATTGAAATAATGTTTTTGGACCTACCCCGGTGGGGTGGAGGTCCTATAAATTAACCTTTGTCCGTTCGTCCGTTCGTTATTAGCTTTCCTCGTCATCGGCTCATTAAAGATGTGTAACTATAAACCCTCGAATGTGACGGAGCCCGATTTTCAAAAAAAAAATTTTTGGGCAAATTTGGGCCAAAAAACGGCTAAAGAACGGGTTTTTTGGACTTTGTGAAAAATTGGATCATCAACTTTTTCAGATTTTTTGCATGAAAGTAGGGTACCATCATAGGTAAAAGATGGCCCAAGCAGATTTTTTCAAAAAAATTTTGTTGGCTCAAAAAATGCATGTTTATCTATAAGAATCACTATTAATAAGCATACATCAATGTTCTTAGTTCAATGTTCAATGTTCACAATTAAAAAGACTTGACTTACTTACTTGACTTATCAGCACACCTCTGGTTGAGGCTTCGCCCACTTGTGAACTTTCTCTCGCCATCTGGTTCTATCGCGTGCGTATTGTTCGGCCGTTGCTAATGGAAGACCTGTGTCTTCCCTGATTTTATCTTGCCATCTTTTTGCAAGTCTACCTCTCCTTCGTGTGCCTTGGAACTCATCTTTCAAACATATTTTAGCTAGACTCTCCTCGGGCAGTCTCGCTACATGCCCAAACCAAGACAAGCGTCTCTTTTTAATCATATAGACAATCGGCATTTTGAGCTTTGCTCTCTTACGTAGCCGTTTGAGTGATATCCGGTCTTGGAGTCTAATCCCCAGTATGGAGCGAATACAATTGTTTTCGAATACTGAGAGCTTGTTTTCATCAAGCTTTGTTAGAGACCAGGTTTCCGCGCCGTATATTGCGATTGGGAGAATGAGAGCATTGTACAGTCGAATTTTAAGAGTATTTGAGACATCTCTCAACATGGTCTCAATTAAAAAGAAACACCAATTACTCCAAATTTGAGTCTAAGTTCACTAAAAAGAAAAGGTGTGGTGGTGAAAGAAAATCCGCCACATTAAAGTGGGGTGATCCACCACACCTAAACATCGACAACCAACAATAACGATGTTCATGTAGATGTACTTGGCTTTGCTGATATGATGGTAATCTCACTACAACGGTTGCTGTTAGCCAGAGGAACTCTTCTGCCACAGATCCCGGAGTTGATCATCTAAGTACCAACACTGGTGGTGTCGCGAGCTCCAGTTTGTCATGCCAAAAGCGACGAAATTCAAATATTTGAACATTATTACTCAAAACGTAAGAGGATTAAAATCTGCTGAAAGAATCTATGAACTATCGACCCAGATTAAACGCCAGAATACATTTGCTCTTTGTGTCCAAGAATCATGGAGAAGTGGTAAATCAATAGAACTTGTGAATGACTGTACCTTTCTTTTGCACGGTTTAAACGAATCAGATAACAAAAGTAAGTGTGGTCAAGGCGGTGTCGGTATTGTCCTCAGTAAAACCGCAACCCAAGCCTGGAAAGAAGCAGGCTCACCTGTCTACACCTGATTTCAGTAAGCGTATAATTACAACTAGGCTCTCAATGAAAGACAATCGAAACAAAAATATTGATATTTTTCTCGTCTCAGCATACGCCCCTGTTGGAGCTGCAGATGTCGCTATTTGGGATTCTTTTCTTCAGAATCTTGTTAGCTGTATAAACGCAAAACGTCCCAAAGATATCTTAATTGTTGTTTGTGATACCAATTCATCCCTCGGGATTACTTATGAGAGAACCGGTATCGAAATACCTTCAGTGGGCAAATTTGGCCTATCACACAGCAACCATTTTGAGATTTACAGCATTTTTAGAAATGAGCAGTCTTGTTGCATGTAGTACCTATTTTCGAAAAAAGAACTATGCCACATGGAGACACCCTCGTTCGAAGCTTCCACGCCAGATCGATCACATTTTAACACTGAAAACTGATTTTTGTCGAATTATTGATGTTTTTGCTTCAAAACCACTGCTAGATTCAGACCATCTCTCTGTGAGAATGAAATTACGTATCGCATATCGTTTCTTCAAAAAATCTGCAACCAACCGACCGCTCTCGAAATTCGACTCAATCAAATTACTTACTGACGGGGAATTACGTGGAAGGTTCAATAATACCCTTCTGTCAAAAATCGAAACTCTAGATCGTATTAGAGTATGAATCGCTCGAAAAATCAATTCACGATGCTGCATCACCATGTTTACCTAAAATTACACGCTCTCCCCCAGACCGGTTTGTTGCAAACGAAGCTGATCTTATGAGCTTGATCGAAAAGAGAAATATTGCTGTTTACAACAAAACCAAACGCATCACACGTCATACAATTTCTGCCGCTATTCGAGCACGTAAAGAACTAAAGCAAGCTATAAATACTGCAAAGAGTAAATGGATTAAAAATGCATGTAATCGCTTGAATGAAGGTCCCAATGCTCGGAATCACGGCACAAAATCATATTGGGAGAGTATTAAACTTTTGAAAAAAGGACTGTGTAAACTTCCTCCTCCAAAGCAAGTTATGATGCAAAAAGATGATGGGAGTAGATGTGTTTCTCAAGAGGAAAATGCTGAAGTCTTTCGAAAGGATTTCTCGAATATCTGTACAACCGAAAAGAGGTATTCGATAATTCTGTCTTATCCCACATAACACCACATATGGTGAATAACTCTCTCAGTCATACTCCAACTGTTGATAAAATTAAAAACTCAGTCTTACGTCTCAAAAATAAAGCACCAGGAGCCTCTGGTCTAACCGCAGCCATGTTTAAATCACTTGTTGAAGATGAACTCTGTTTCATATATTTCGTTATGATTATCGTCGATATATGAGAAAAGAACATTTATCCCTTTCAATGGGACCTGGGTAAACTTGTGATCCTACCCAAAAAAGGAGACCTCTCAAAACCAGGAAATTATAGGGGTATAATGCTCTTTGAAACCGCGTATAAAGTCTTAGCAATATTGATACACAGCACATGCATGGATGCCACTTTCTCTGTCAAACTTGCCCTTAAAAAACGTAAAGAACATAACCTTGAAACTTGGGTACTTTTTCTCAACTTGTTAAAGCGTTCGACAGAGTACCAAGGTCGTTATTATGGGAAGTATTGTCAAAATTTGGACTACCAGAGAAAATGATCTCAATCTTGAAACTTTTACACAAAAACTTTGTAGTAAACTTTGTCGTTGAAACTGTTGATAACACTACGCCGTGTACCATTGGTGTAAAGAAAGGCGACCTTCTTGGGTCTGCCTTGTTTGTTATTTACATTGCCGCAATAATGCAAACCTTTGTGCGGCCATTGTGTGTTTACCGCACCAAAGATGATTTCGTGTTAACAGGAAGGAGGTATAATACCAAGATCTGAGTTCCCTGTTGACGACTCTGAATATGCAGACGATACTGCCGTGCTCTTTGATAGTAGATCTGATGTTGAAACATACTCCCCGCTACTCACCGCCCACTTCTTCAAATTTGGAATGGAAATCCATGTTGGTGATATCCGTTGCCCAGATAAAGCTTCAAAATCTGAAGTCCTGTTCGTCTCGAAACCTCCTAAATCATATAATGATCCCACAAGTTATGACAACACCGATCTTTCTCCAATTAAGTTGTCCACGTATACGTACTTCCCCATTTGTGACAAGTTTTGCTACCTTGGCTGTTACATATCCAGGGACTGTAAAGATATAATCGATGTCACCAATCGCATCAAAAAGGCTGGCAACGCTTTTGACGCTCTAAAAAAGTCAATCTTTTCTTCTCGCTCTATCGAAGAAGCTAAAAGCACTGTTTACAAGTCACTGATTCTTCCTATTCTAATCTATGGGGCAGAAACATGGTGCTTAACTGAATACCTGTTACGTCTACTACGCAACTTTCACCATTCTTGTTTACGTTCGATGTGTCGCATCAATCGCTCACATGTATTTTTGTACAGAATAACAACCGATTCACTGTTTGAGAAGCTAAATATTGAGCCAATTGAGCATTATTTTTCAATCGTCAATTGTCCTGGTTGGGCCATGTGGCACACGTATGTCTTTCGATAGAACACCTCGAAAATTGTTGTCTTGTTGGGTGCATATTCGTCGTTTGAAAGGCTCCTCTGAGTTTACATATAGAAGAGGGGTGTATAAATCTCTTAAATGGTTCGATATTAATAGAGCATCTTGGTATAATTTGGTTTTTGATCGTGGTGTATGGAAAAAGTTGATAAATGTTTAATGTTGAAATGCTAAATTTTCTTATAGCTTTTTATAATGTTGGAATTTAATTAGTTCCTTTTGTTTGGTTATTTTAATTTGCAAAGGGAATAGAATTGAGCTGGTTGAAAACGTAATTCTCAAAAGAGAACATTTAAAGAGGTTCTATTAGTTCATTTGTCATTTTTATCTCAAGTGTTCCCTTAAGGCTCTTTTCGGATGTAATAGTTCTCTTCTGATAGAGAGAGAGGAACTCCCAATTCCCAAATGACATTCCTTCTGGAGTCGATTATAGGAATGTGTAGTACCTTTTAAAGGGAACTCATAGAGTAACTTTTGCGTTTTCTTACAAACTTTTGTGGCTTGTAAAAAGCAGAACTTTGCAGTCTGTAAATTATGATTTCTCTTTTTTTTATTGGAACTTCCTGTTCCTCTTTTTAAGCGTAGATGGGTTCTGATTTTATGTCACCTTTTCGTGACGCGCAACGCAAGTTCAGAACAATACAGTTAAAAGGAGTACCCCCTGTTCCTTTAAAACTTCTTTAAACCAGCGAATAGACTGAGAAACTGCTGCCGGAGGTTTAGCTTTTTGATAGTTTTCGTCCAATGTCGTTGTAGCACGCTAACGACCATTAATTGAATTGGAACAGCTTTAAAAGGAAGCCATTTGCGTTGATCGATCATAATGCTGGGAGGATGGCCTCCAACAAACGACATTCAAAATCAATATGGAAGACTGCCGTTGGGGCTTCGAAAAAACCAAAACGATTAAAGCTTGTGGTAGATAAAGATGGACTTTTTAATTGTCCAATCGTGGATTGTGAAAATGCTTCTTTCAAAAGTAAACGAGGCTGTAGAAAGCACACGTGTTTACACCATGGTTGGTATTTTTATTTTGACGAAAAGCCTGACGTTAGAGCTGTTCTTCCCTCTGAGCAGATAAGGACATTAGTAAAACCCTTAAAGAACAGATCAGACACGTCAAAGATTCCAACTTTTGACAAGAATTGCACTTTGAGACAAACTTTCAAATTTTGGTTATCGAGTCTAGTTGGTGGCTCGAAAGGTATCAGTCAGGCTGAGCAGATTGTATCACGTGCTATGAAATTTCTTATGTTCTGTTGTGAAGATCACGAACCAACCTGGGACATTCCTAATACTGTAACAGACTATTGCATTGGTTCAGTAACTTTAATTTCAGATTTTGTTGACTATCTTTTGAACGTTTGGAGTGTTGGTAATCCTGGAATCATTGGCTACTTGAACTCGATTTCACATTTGATGGACCATCGTAAGATAGCAGGCTTAACAAACAACAACCCTCAAACTTTGATTGCATCGGAAGTTTTTCTGAATAGAATGAAAAAGTCGTTAAACAAGAAAATGCGCGCTAGCTGGTTGACACTCTTGTCAGTTGACCACTTCAAAGAAACTGGTTGCTGGGCAACTCTCGAAGAAATGCAACAAGTGATACCATTTCACGGAGAGAGATTTGCACAGCTGGTACTTATGGCGAACAACAAAGAAAGCTTTATACCCTCGCATGAACTTTCTTTTGCCACATCTTTCATTATCGCAGTATTGTTTTTAATGGTCAAGGCCGCAAGACCGATGAGCTATCAATTTTTAACTGTCAAAATGATTTCTGCAATAGGAAGCGATGGTATAATCGACCAATGCACTTTCAAAACTCAAGAGAAATACGGTTTTGATTCTTTGATTTTTGATCGAACTGTCATAGACATCGTCAATGGTTACATCGAATGCGTTAGGCCTCGACTCAATCCTCTATGCGACTTTCTATTGATTACAAGAAACGGCAAACAGCTAACAAGGATTTGTGATGTTTTTGGGAGACTAGTTTACCAAGCCATAGGAAAATACATAAATCCTACCCGCTACAGACAAATAATTGAGACAGCAAGTGCTGAAAAATTAACCTCTGAGGAACAAGCTACCATTTCCTTGGATCAAAAGCACACATCCCATGTCGCAAAGATTCACTATCAAAAACTTCAATCACAAAAGATTGCCAAAAGTGCTAAGGAGTTGATTGCAAAACTGACCAATAACAGTGCAGGATTGGAAACTTTACACAACATTTCAAAATCGCCTTCTACTTTAATTCCACAGAAGGATACTATCACGGACTTTGTTATGGAGAATCAAGAGTTACAGCATAGTTCGACTAGCTCACCAAATCAGCAAAGTTCGGAGCAGAAAAAGCCAGGCCAAAACAAACGTGCCCCGAAAGTCCCGTTTTCCGCAATGGAGGATAATTTTCTCAAAGCTGGATTACAAAAACATGGTCCCAAATGGACAATCATTCTAAACGATCCTGCGTTTTTATTTCATTCCACACGAAAGACTGCTACACTATTGACTAGGGCAAAGACTTGTAAATATATCTAAAAAGAAATAATTTTGTATTTTCACTTCGTATTTCTAAACTTAAAACTTGAAAAAGATAAATTTTTGGGAAACAAAATTCATTTGTTCGTTTGTTATTCTCCAGCCTGTGTTCGTCTTCAATAAAATGTAATTTTCGATCTGGGACTTGATTGGATCTATACCTCTTTGCATTGTCTTCATTTTGATACAATGATGAATAAAAAATCTTTTCTTGTGTTAAAATATGCTTAGCTGATCTAGCCATTCAATGTTGTACACGTTACAGTACAAAGGTCAAGTGATCCTCTAGACCTGGGAACTAGATTCCAAGGTCATGATAAAAAGGAACCTTTTAGAGCAAATAATCAGTTTCTTCTCACCCGAGAAGAGCTAACATCGCAATGAGCGACGTTGTTGTTGTTTCGGAGGGCTATGTGACCTCAGAAACCGAAAATGAAGAAATTCCAGAGAGCCTAACGACTGTGGAGGAGATTGTCAAATTCTGGAGTCGTCGTAAGAAAGTTTACAAAGTCCGCTTTAAGCGAACGAAGACGGCAACGAGGAAAACGAAAAACCAACAGACAATGTGAATTGTTCAAGTGAGACAGATCAAAACAACAAAACTCCTATCGAAAATAAAACCGACTTTGTCGATGGAAATTGTTCCAAGTACCAAGGACCAAGTGAGGCAAAACGAAGAAAAGGCAAATAACTTTGTTAGCAGTTTTAAAGTTTTAAATATTGAGTTTTTTTTTATTTTTTAAATCTTAGAGTTCTATTTTGTTCAAATTCTATACTCAATTTTCGAAATATTTAACAGAATAATTCGACAGGCTTTGTATTTAATTTTTGTCCAATAATTGTCCATAAAATCATGGCTAAAACCTTTCTGATCTATTGATTACGTGAAGAATTTTAGAAAAGGTCAAATATCAAAGGTTTGAAAAAATGATACGTCGAAATATTTGGCCTTTATTTTACGGACAAATTAACAGTACCATTATCCGAGTACTCATTCAATAGACCTTTTCATAAATTACGTCGCTAACAGCACTTGCCTCGTTTTCGATGTAATGCCATGGCGACTTACTCACAAGAACGGGATTACATAAAGTTGCATTCTTTTCATGAAAGTATGATTTAGGGTCTCGAGAGAGATAATCACTCTGGTAATAGTTTCAAAACGAGGCAAGTCTTGTTCGTGACTTTTATATCGAAAAATTAAGTACCCAAAATTTTCAAAATATTCTTTGGTAATTTAGTCAAGGGATATGAAACGTAAGCACTTTTTTTCAAATAAGTTTTCTTTCAGTTTTAATATCTAAGTGTTTGCGAATTGCCCTTAGGTCGTTCTCTATCCAAGGGAACATAGCTAGGTATGATTTTGCATCAAATCCATCGCGAACTAGTCCTGCAACCAGAAACCAACAATCAATAGCAGGCTTTGCCCCCCGCCTTTTGACACCACCGTGGCGAGCCATGTTGTCATGGAAGGTGTTATAGTGAGCAAAAGTCAAGCGTTTTGGACCTCTATCGAACCATTTCACGATTGTTCGAGTCATTTCCGCCCAGTACTCGACGGTATTGATTTCGGTGAATTTGAAAATGCGATCGTTCTTTTCCGCTTTTCGTAGGAAATGAGCGCGGCTCGTCGTGAGGAAAGTAGCCACGAAATCTACTTGTTCACCATCTTCTAGAAAGTTGAAAAGAAGCCTTGTTATGTTCAATCACTGACAAGTTGATTTATAAAACATTGAACAGGACAATTTCCCAAAACCATTTATGGAATTTCAAAATTTAAAATGAAATGAGTTAAATCGTTTCAAAGTTCTGATCTATATCTTCTATATAACGACTAAAAGCTTCAAATGAATAAACCTAAGAGATTTTGGATGATGTTTATTTCTTTTCCAGAGAGCTAGAAGAAAGTCTTTACTCACCAGCGTAGTCAAGATGAGCCAGCAAGGCATTCATTGTTTCATTGACCCCGCATAACAAATCTTCTTCATCTAAAATACAAGGAAAATAAATTTTAGTTCAGCAACTAGACTTGAGGTCTGAAGTTTTCCCGAACATCCTTGAAAGTAATCCTTTCGAAAAAACACATGTCTCTTACAGGTTGTGTAAAGTGTATAATGGTTTGAATGGCCAGAAAAATATCCACATTGAATAGATCCACGAGCCTCTAGTCTATATATCCTTGCAATATCAGGGCAAAAGATTATACCTTCAAATATATGACATTCCTCTTCGTTCTCGTGTTCGTATGAATTTCTTTTTCGAGGTTGTTCTAAAAAAGCAAAGTGTTGGACGTATTTAAGTAAAAATATCTAATGGAGAGATGAATGATTACCAAGAGTCTCAATGTCTAAAGAGTTACCTTCTTCTGTGTCTTCGTCAGTTGTTTCAATGTGACGCTTTCGTACCCGTCTTCTCTCCTTTAGTCGTCGTAGTCTCTCAGCTAAAAACGAAAAGGAAAAAAAGTCTTACAAATGACAGTTTCGACAGCCTGTTATTAGGTGTTTTGATGCATTTGTAAATGCACATTTAATTTCAAGTGTCACTTAGGAAGTAAATGAAAAATTTACCTGTCCTTTCTTCAGAATCAGTTGAATCACACTGGGGTGGATTGTGCTCATCTGACCACTTTGAAAAGCCCGGTTGTTGACCATCGTCTATATAAGCTGTTGTATCGATTCGGTTGGACACGGGCGGCGTTGTCTTGTTGGTTGATTTTTTATCACGAATACCAGCGAGCTTTCGAAGTTCTTCATCTGGTACACACACGTTAATCTAGAAGAAACGGTAGTGGTTTTAAATTCAAAAATGACAGTGTTTAAGTTACCACAAGTTAATTGTTTCTGTAAATTAAGTGCTCAAAAATGAAATACATCACTCTAAACTAAATAACTTCACGTAAAATACAACATAAAACTTTACCTTTACTGGTACGTAGTCGTCAACTGTTTTCACAAAGAACAGTTCCTTCTCATCAATAAATTCATCATTTTCGCGCATCATATTGCACATCCAGAGGAGGCATTCAAACGCATGCTCACGGATCCATGTGGCTGCAAACGAGTCACGCTCGTCCTCAGGAATTTCCTTTGTCTGCATGTACTCCATCCTATCTTCCACGTCTTTTTGATCGTCGCCGTATTTCGGACGGTTGTTACATGTGATGAAAATACCTGACGTAAAAGAATGATCGTAGTCACTTAGGGTGTCTATTCCACAACGCGAAAAAGGCTATATTCAAAGCAACCATTGGAAAAAAAGCAAATAAGAAAACAAGCTAAACAAAATCACTGTACTCACCAGCCCGATTCTCAACAATCTCTGGGTCCTGATTCTTCCGGGAAACTGTCACTTGACCGCCTTGCAAAAGGATCTTGGCCTGACTAGCCGTCAAGATTTCAGGACTCATTTCGTCGATAAAAAGAAATTGAGTCTGATCGTGAATCATCGACATACCAAAAACTTTTTCTTTTGAAAGTGTGGCGATAAATTCAGGGTGTGTAGGCCACGAACCACGTTAACGAATGTCGTCTTTCCAGAATTTTTGTGCCCAACCAACGTGAGCTTTTTTGTTTTTGGTGGCAACTGGAACGCCAGGAGACATTGGTAAAACTTGATAATAAACCTCATTTTTTCTTTGATCTCGGGGAAGCTGTTGTGGATGGCTTCCGCAAACGGTCCACCGGACACGTTGACACGCTCGGGCACATTTATGAAGATTCTCGGAGATATTTTGCCGACATCACTGGTTTTATACGGACATTTTGTGAGACATTGGCTCGATAGTTTGAAAAATTTTTCACCGGGTAGCTCAATGATGTCCGCATCAAATGCAAGTTGTCTGATGGACTAAAACAGAGGGACAAAAAGAAATTGGTTATGGTTTCCATTTATGTTTTTCCACGAGTTAAGATATGTAATTTGACCAATTACTTAACTCTGAATTGCTAAATACTCCACATATCGAAATCAGGTATTTTCAATATTCTGACCATGACTAGAACCCAGCTGGCACACAACGTTGTTTCAACGTTCATTTAACGTTATATGAACGTTGTGAACGTTATTTAAACGTTGAAACAACGTTATGTGCCAGCTGGGAAGGCAATATATGAAATGGAATAAAACTTTTCCTTACATTGCAGCCAGTGTCTTTCAATAGACGGATCAGTGCCTCGGAATGAGGATAAATATCATCACGGATATCCGGTAGGACGACAATCGACCGGACATAGGTGTTTGCCGGCCCCATCTTTTCATAAGCGAAAGCAGCTAAAAATATCAATAGTAAAACTGATCAGCCAACTAGTTATATTGAAGAGTATTGTTTTTCTTTACTTTCTTGAAAGTGCCAATGATGAAACTTGAATTCTAAACTTTCTCATTTTAAAGGATATGAAACATGCCAAACTTACCACCGGGAACTCTTCTGTACACGTTTCCGCGAAAAACAGCATGCTTTGCTTCGTTCATTGCCGTCTTCAATGATTCAAGCGCCAAACAAGCCGCATTTGTTGGCGTGCGATTTTTTAACACCTCTTCTAGGCTTGATGGAGCACCACATATGATTACAAAGTTGACATTCACAGTGCGCAACGCTTGTGCCCAGCAACGGATGTCTTCATAGTACTGGCTCCTAAACGTGACTATTTCACAAACTGGTTGGTCAAATTCTTCTGCCAAACCGTTACCAAACGCATTGTTGTAATCCTAAAAGTGCAGAAATAGAACTTGCAATGCTATCACAACAAGGAATAACAGCCCTTGGATTTTAGCTTGAAAAGGTGTGAGAAGCCCTGTAGCCCTTGGTTTTTGACATCTCAGCATAAGTGAAGACTGTCATCAGAAAACGGTCGAAGTATCAGCCCATAGAAAATGTAAAGTTAGTATTAGTACAATAGCCCTTGGGAGCCCGAACGTAGCCCTAACGTAGCCCTTGGATTTTAGCTTGAAAAGGTTTGAGAAGCCCTGTAGCCCTTGGTTTTTGACATCTCAGCATAAGTGAAGACTGTCATCAGAAAACGGTCGAAGTATCAGCCCATAGAAAATGTAAAGTTAGTATTAGTACAATAGCCCTTGGGAGCCCGAACGTAGCCCTAACGTAGCCCGTGGATTTTAGCTTGAAAAGGTTTGAGAAGCCCTGTAGCCCTTGGTTTTTGACATCTCAGCATAAGTGAAGAATGTCATCAGAAAACGGTCGAAGTATCAGCCCATAGAAAATGTAAAGTTAGTATTAGTACAATAGCCCTTGGGAGCCCGAGCGTAGCCCTAACGTAGCCCTTGGATTTTAGCTGGAAAAGGTTTGAGAAGCCCTGTAGCCCTTGGTTTTTGACATCTCAGCATAAGTGAAGACTGTCATCAGAAAACGGTCGAAGTATCAGCCCATAGAAAATGTAAAGTTAGTATTAGTACAATAGCCCTTGGGAGCCCGAGCGTAGCCCAAACGTAGCCCTTGGATTTTAGCTTGAAAAGGTGTGAGAAGCCCTGTAGCCCTTGGTTTTTGACATCTCAGCATAAGTGAAGACTGTCATCAGAAAACGGTCGAAGTATCAGCCCATAGAAAATGTAAAGTTAGTATTAGTACAATAGCCCTTGGGAGCCCGAACGTAGCCCTAACGTAGCCCTTGGATTTTAGCTTGAAAAGGTTTGAGAAGCCCTGTAGCCCTTGGTTTTTGACATCTCAGCATAAGTGAAGAATGTCATCAGAAAACGGTCGAAGTATCAGCCCATAGAAAATGTAAAGTTAGTATTAGTACAATAGCCCTTTGGAGCCCGAACGTAGCCCTAACGTAGCCCTTGGATTTTAGCTTGAAAAGGTTTGAGAAGCCCTGTAGCCCTTGGTTTTTGACATCTCAGCATAAGTGAAGACTGTCATCAGAAAACGGTCGAAGTATCAGCCCATAGAAAATGTAAAGTTAGTATTAGTACAATAGCCCTTGGGAGCCCGAACGTAGCCCTAACGTAGCCCTTGGATTTTAGCTTGAAAAGGTTTGAGAAGCCCTGTAGCCCTTGGTTTTTGACATCTCAGCATAAGTGAAGACTGTCATCAGAAAACGGTCGAAGTATCAGCCCATAGAAAATGTAAAGTTAGTATTAGTACAATAGCCCTTGGGAGCCCGAACGTAGCCCTAACGTAGCCCTTGGATTTTAGCTTGAAAAGGTTTGAGAAGCCCTGTAGCCCTTGGTTTTTGACATCTCAGCATAAGTGAAGACTGTCATCAGAAAACGGTCGAAGTATCAGCCCATAGAAAATGTAAAGTTAGTATTAGTACAATAGCCCTTGGGAGCCCGAACGTAGCCCTAACGTAGCCCTTGGATTTTAGCTTGAAAAGGTTTGAGAAGCCCTGTAGCCCTTGGTTTTTGACATCTCAGCATAAGTGAAGACTGTCATCAGAAAACGGTCGAAGTATCAGCCCATAGAAAATGTAAAGTTAGTATTAGTACAATAGCCCTTGGGAGCCCGAACGTAGCCCTAACGTAGCCCTTGGATTTTAGCTTGAAAAGGTTTGAGAAGCCCTGTAGCCCTTGGTTTTTGACATCTCAGCATAAGTGAAGACTGTCATCAGAAAACGGTCGAAGTATCAGCCCATAGAAAATGTAAAGTTAGTATTAGTACAATAGCCCTTGGGAGCCCGAACGTAGCCCTAACGTAGCCCTTGGATTTTAGCTTGAAAAGGTTTGAGAAGCCCTGTAGCCCTTGGTTTTTGACATCTCAGCATAAGTGAAGACTGTCATCAGAAAACGGTCGAAGTATCAGCCCATAGAAAATGTAAAGTTAGAATTAGTACAATAGCCCTTGGGAGCCCAAACGTAGCCCTAACGTAGCCCTTGGATTTTAGCTTGAAAAGGTTTGAGAAGCCCTGTAACCCTTGGTTTTTGACATCTCAGCATAAGCGAAGACTGTCATCAGAAAACGGTCGAAGTATCAGCCCATAGAAAATGTAAAGTTAGTATTAGTACAATAGCCCTTGGGAGCCCGAACGTAGCCCTAACGTAGCCCTTGGATTTTAGCTTGAAAAGGTTTGAGAAGCCCTGTAGCCCTTGGTTTTTGAAATCTCAGCATAAGTGAAGACTGTCATGAACGGATGAAAAATCATAGTTTACAATAATGATTCACATGTCCAAAATCCAGGGCTACAGGGCTCTATAAGCAAAGCCAAGCTAAAAACCTCGGGCTACGTCAGGGCTATACTTGGGCTACCATAGGCTACCAAAAAAAGGTTGAAAATATTCAAAGTCAGGATAAAATACGATTCTCATGTCCAAAATCTAGGGCTACAGGGCTATATAAGCAAAGCCAAGCTAAAATCCTCGGGCTACGTCAGGGCTATACTTGGGCTACCATAGGCTACCAAAAAAAGGTTGAAAATATTCAAAGTCAGGATAAAGTACGATTCTCATTCCATGTCCAAAATCCAGGGCTACAGGGCTATATAAGCAAAGCCAAGCTAAAAACCTCGGGCTACGTCAGGGCTATACTTGGGCTACCATAGGCTACCAAAAAAAAGTTGAAAATATTCAAAGTCAGGATAAAGTACGATTCTCATGTCCAAAATCCAGGGCTACAGGGCTATATAAGCAAAGCCAAGCTAAAAACCTCGGGCTACGTCAGGGCTATACTTGGGCTACCATAGGCTACCAAAAAAAGGTTTAAAAATGTTCAAAGTCAGGATAAAGTACGATTCTCATGTCCAAAATCCAGGGCTACAGGGCTATATAAGCAAAGCCAAGCTAAAAACCTCGGGCTACGTCAGGGCTATACTTGGGCTACCATAGGCTACCAAAAAAAGGTTTAAAAATGTTCAAAGTCATGATATTACAGCCGTTTTAGGCCAACTTAGATTCGTTTCACATGTCAAAATTCCAGGGCTACAGGGCTATATAAGCAAAGCCAAGCTAAAAACCTCGGGCTACGTCAGGGCTATACTTGGGCTACCATAGGCTACCAAAAAAAGGTTGAAAATGTTCAAAGTCATGCTATTACAGCCGTTTTAGGCCAACTTAGATTCGTTTCTCATGTCCAAAATCTAGGGCTACAGGGCTATATAAGCAAAGCCAAGCTAAAAACCTCGGGCTACGTCAGGGCTATACTTGGGCTACCATAGGCTACCAAAAAAAGTTGAAAATATTCAAAGTCAGGATAAAATACGATTCTCATGTCCAAAATCCAGGGCTACAGGGCTATATAAGCAAAGCCAAGCTAAAAACCTCGGGCTACGTCAGGGCTATACTTGGGCTACCATAGGCTACCAAAAAAAGGTTGAAAATATTCAAAGTCAGGATAAAGTACGATTCTCATGTCCAAAATCCAGGGCTACAGGGCTATATAAGCAAAGCCAAGCTAAAAACCTCGGGCTACGTCAGGGCTATACTTGGGCTACCATAGGCTACCAAAAAAAAGTTGAAAATATTCAAAGTCAGGATAAAATACGATTCTCATGTCCAAAATCCAGGGCTACAGGGCTATATAAGCAAAGCCAAGCTAAAAACCTTGGGCTACGGCAGGGCTATACTTGGGCTACCATAGGCTACCAAAAAAAAGTTGAAAATGTTCAAAGTCATGATATTACAGCCGTTTTAGGCTGTGTCAAATATGATTATAGGCTACCATGGGCTACAAATAAATGAAATAGTTTCCAAATTGACGATGCTACAGCCGTTTCAGGCTGCTTTTACGCATATTAAATTGCATAAATTTTACAAAAAAAGACTTTCAAAGTGACAAAATGAAAGCTGCTTACGTTTATTTCTTGATAGAAAATCCTGAATAAAGCTTAGCAAAAAGTTCAGACATGAAAATCGATCAGAATAAATAAGGAAAGCTAATTTCAAAGTATACCTTCATCGTAGTTTTGAGCCTGGACAAAGAAATGTCAGTCGCTTTTCTGTTTTCTCCACGCGGGCCGATGTAAGTGATTTTTGATTTAAAGCCTGCGCCTGCAATAACACGTCTTATCTCGTCTTCGATACTTTTTTGCTTCATGACCACAAAATACGCCACCCCTTTCTTGATCTTTCTTTCCTCTCTTGTGTCCTCTTCCGTTTTCTTTTTCTTTGCGTTGTTCTCTGAACCGGTCAGACACGATATGACAAATTCAACACCAGGTGTTTTTCCTATTTTTATATCGATATCTTTGCGAAGTGGTAAAGATTCGCCTCCAAGGGAAATGAGCCTCACGGAGAGAATGTGACATGATCTCGGTATCTAAATGTTAAAAAAAAATTGGCTTTTTGAATGAGAACATTATTTTCCATCAAAAAGCAAATGACGAAAAAAACGTCGCCAAATAAATAAAACATCGAAATAGGTAAAATTGATCTCTTTGAACTAGAGACAAATAAACTTTGAAATAATTTCGTGTAAAAGTCACTTACGTTTAAGATGATGTTGCTTTCTAAAGCTGCTATGACCTTTTTATTTTCCAATCCATGTGCTGGTCTGGCCATGATGAAAAATCTTCTGCGAAATAACGTTTCTCTCACTTGACAACACACAAGTTCCTTGTTTGTGCAATTGTAAGTGGGAACTAGATTTTTTCGTACCGTTCTTCTAGGTATAAAGTTTTTATAAGAATATTATTTATTCTTATTTAAATAAGAGATTGTTAACAGTTCAATTTGATTTATATTAGATAATTCGATCTCCATGATAAGAAGTAATTTTCTTTCACTAAATGGATTTAATAATATTTTACCTCCAGTTGCTGCAGCTACTTCTTCAAATTTAGAATAATCCGATGGTATACTTCCACCAATTGTACATCTTATGTTTGATACAGTGAAAAAAGAAATTTTCGTATCTAATCCTTGTGCTGCATTGATGAGTGTCGCGATATTGGCATCTGTTCCATCTTTTGGACTTGCAAGCCTTTTAAATAATCAAACTTACGAGTGTTCCTCATATTTCCACCATTAAAATGATTGCTGGGCGAATCCCATTGTGCCTTGGTTTGAGACGCTACGAAAAAAAATCAATGAAATTGTAGAAATGTTATGTGAAGCATAGAAATCTTTTCAGCCATGAATACGAGATCTTAGAGATCTTCGCTCATATCTTTGTGCATTATCTTACAAAAAACAGATAATTCAAATACTCTTTTGTGCTTAATTGTAGGGGAGGGTCACTTTGCAATTTTTGGAAAAAAACCACCCCGATTTCACTTTATAATAACCCCCTCATTTTATGAATTTTTCCCAAAAAAGTCTGAAAAAGTGCCAAAACCTTCATTTTCCTAGGGGTTTTTGGGAAAATCACCCCAATATCATTTTATAATGAGCCCCCCCCCCCCATTTTATGGCTTTTTCCCTGAAGTACCCACCCTCCCCTACAATTTAGCACAAAAGAGTACATAAATCATCATCAAAAAATAACAAACTAGAAATTCACTATGCCATCATTCATCACAACATCAATGATCTTATATGAAAAACGAAAAACGAAAGTATACCTGACCCACCAGGTAAAGACTGGTTGAGAAGGTCGTCCGGAGCCATACAATCGTTTGGGTCGAAGCCGAGATCTGAAAGCCAACGTAATAGATGTTAGAAAGAACAAACACTTAAGATACTACCAGAATTTACACTTATTGTGCCGTAAGAGTTGAAAGATGTATTCACAAGCTTTGCCTTAAGTTTCGAGGAGATGATTATCATTATACTGTTTATCTCTCTATAATTACGTAGAAAATAAAATACCTGCATTAGTCTTCATCGCTGACGACAGTAAAAAAGCATTAGCATTTTGCTCGGTGTAGTGATTATTGGTTATTGGCGAATAACTCGACCGCACAACGGTATTTGTGTTTCTCCCTACGGTCAAAAAAGGAATGAATTATTTTGTTGACTTACAGTACTTTGATTCAAACAAGAAAATAGAAGTAACTTTATGATCTTGCAAAAATGCTCGAAAGGTTAGAGCATTTCCCCATTTACAAGTGAGGCATATCTAGCCATTATGCTAAACTAAATTTATAACGTGAGTGTGTGATGATATCGTTAACTTACTTTGGACAGGAGATGATTCGGCTGGTGATGATTGGTTATCCACGGCAGGATGGCGGACGCTGCTAACCACGGAAAATTGTGGGCTCTTTGATCTTTTCGTTTCTAAACCAAAAGAAGAGTTTTTAAATTATAAGTAGCTTAATAAAGCATTTCTATATGTTTTTAAAATCACGGGCTGCGGCAGCTCGACCAAAATTTTTCAAAGCAAATGTAATTTCTGTTTGAACCCTTGAACAATCAAAATGTAAAATGAAGCCAGTTCGTCAATTCATGACTCTGTTTGCTTATTCTACAGAAACAAGGGCAACGTATGAGACCTCGATAAAAGTAACGGTATCATGGCTCGCACCCTATGTGGGTCGGAGCCATGGGTATTCTGTTTTAAATGTTTTAAATAGAATTTTGAACAATGCATGTGTATACTAACCGTAGTTTTGGTTTTGTTTTTTCTTGACAGGGCTATCATTTTCTGTCGTGGAATAACAGCACTCGTTAAGGTATTCGTAGTTGTCTGAAAAGTAAAAAATGGATTGGAATTGATGATTCAAAACTTCATACTGTAATATTTAGTCACTCTATTATTTAGACTACAAATTTCTACATTTACTACGTTTTACCCTTTGTTTTCTAATATTTTTATGCTATACATCATCAAATTCAAGTTAACGATTAAAAATAAAAAATTCAATAGCAAACAAATGGGCTTATTTCATACCGTGGTGCTTTTTTATCTCCTGGATGGTATAAGAAGGCCAATTTTCATCCAAAGGCGCATTGTCTCTTGATTTTTGGGCCGCACCATATTTCGGCCAATAAAGCGTTCTGTCCCTTATCCAATCCGTTGGGGCGATGCATTCATGGGGTTCCCCGTTTTTCCTTGTGTATTTGAATAGAGCATATGCCATTTTACTAAAAAAGATTTTCAGAAATTAGTTATTTATTTTTAGTACTAAGCTTGGGGTTCCATGACACAGGGTGTCTACGGAAATTTTTTGATCATTTTCAAGGTTTTCAAGGTTTTTTTGACAAAATTTTAGTGCTTTCTCAAGGTTTTTTGGGCCATTTACCGGGTATTTTCAAGGTTTTTCGAGACTCAAATTGGCTTAAAAGGTATGATATCACTATAGGACGAAGTGTATGAGAGACTATTTCCATTAATTATAAATAATGTGTATTTTACAGAACGAAAATCTATATATAGAAAGAGTTATTGGACAAAACTTTCACGAGTAAAAACTTTCGTGACGTGACGTCGAAGATTCGCGAACTGGTTTCCCAAAAATGTATGTACACTAAATTTTAATGAATAATAAAGGAAGCCCCAGCGGTTTGCATGATATTTTTTGGCGTGATCGCTAGGTTAGGTTGTATCTCCTTCGTTCCGCTTAGAAGTTTTACGCCCGGAGCGCAGGAGATATGACGTAGCCTACGTGATCGCATGATTCAGCATAGTTTATGGCATGATCGCGTGATTAAGATTTTGGCGAGATGGTGATGGAGCAAAATGTTGAGGCGTGATGCTTGATTTGAATTTTGATGATTCTCGTGATCGCGTGCTTGGAGGAAAAATTTTGCGTGATGGCGTGATTCGGGACGCCGCTGGGGGGCCTCATCAGGGGTGTGAAATCAGTAGTATGATAAATGAAGAATTATAGTAACATTGAAATAATAACAAGATCGTTATTAAACGGTAAACAAACACATTTCTTTTGAAAGTGTTCTTTTCTTAAGTTAGCGTGTGATGGATTCAAGTTCCTCTTCAATAAGTATATTCCAAGCTGCTTGGAATCGATGTTAAAAACATTGAAGTGGGACGATAGATCGGATAGTTTGTACGTGTCACAAAGAAATGTTCCATTATTCTCTATTCTCATTAGCTGAACTAGTTTATCAAACGAAATAAACCAAGAATCTTTGCCATCTGGCTTGTACTTCAACTCAAGTGGTTTATTCATATAGTAGCTGCCATCTAGCTCATCACATCTTTTAACGATCTGACTGAGTGGGTTGTTTCTTCCTCTAACAAGACGTTTTATCTTTTGAAGATGGTTCTCGAATTGAAAACATGAAAATTTAATCAAGGGTAACTGAAATCTCTGAACGTCGTCTGGAAGGTGTTCAACATTATGCACGTTATAAACACAAAATGTTTCACCGTAATGAACATGACAATTGTCAACAAAATACTTCAAAAGACCACGAGCAGCTCCAATGTTTCTGTTTCTAATAATGTCGTTTTCTTCACTGAGCAATCGGATAGCGATGGAATAACTTAGAAAATGCTTGAAAGTGGGCGATGAGAAATAGGGTGGCAAAACTACCGATCCAGTGTACAACAAAAAAGACTTGAGTTCAGTAGCTTTCCATCTATCTAGTTCAGATAAGGTCCTTGCTTTACGCGCGAATTCAGTCGGAAGCTCAATAGCATTCAAAGCAGCAGAAATGGCGTTCAAATAAGCAGCAGATAACTTCCCAGCTTTAATCTTTCGGAAAGAACCTTTGATGTAGTACAGGAGACGTCTGGTGATACCAAGGTAAACCAAGTGCATTGGGTCAAGAGTAATATCTTTAATCATATCAATAGGTAGGTCGGTAAGCTCAGAGATGCCAATTTGATGACGTTTTCCATCTTCGTCAGGTATAGCGTACACATTCTCGCGAAATAGTTCATCGGTACGTTCTTCATCAGCTCCTTCTTGATTTCTATCAAAAACAATTCTATTTTTCACACTCTCACCTTTAATACCACAGCGCTCACATGCATAATAACCCGTGTGCTGAATGATACTTTTCATACCGGCACGTGCTGGTGCATCCGATGTCAAACAGAACAATGATACGCGGTGGTGAACATTATTGAACGTTATCCCATTGTTAATCAAGTGTCTCATCTCAACAATAAAATCATGCATGAATTCGTTGAAAGGAGGTTTCGATTTGCCACAAAAAAATGCTACAGAAATTGGTTTAAAATTGTGAAACTGGATAAGAATAGGCCATAGATTGATTGTGCTCGACTTAAAAAGAGGGAGACCGTCCATATTGACAAAGAGAGCAATACAATCTAAATTGTCGTAGAATGATAACAGTTTCGTAACTCTTCTTTCGACGCCAATGTATATGTATTGTCCGAGACCCATCGCTGTTTGAACAACTGTCCTTTGTGTATTCAAAAGTGTTCTTCTATCCTTGGGAACGTTATAGCCAAGATCTACAACAATACTTAGCATTTCATTTACACAAGCCCTCGTACAATTATTTTTGAGTGCCCATGTCTTTAGTTTCTCGCAAAGAACTCCGTCGATCTCGTCATCTAGGCAATCAAAATCTGATTCCATAGAACTAGAAGAGTCAGAAGAAGACTGTGAAGAACAGGGGGGTGATGCAGCACAAGCTCCAACCAGAATTGCAGGGGGCTCTAACAACTCGTCATCAACATCACTCTCAGGCGACATAAAAAGGCACGTCTGATGGAATTTTTCGATAGTTCTTTCAATGTGCTCTCCGTCGTCTCAAACTCAACGCCAGCCATCTTCGTTGCAGGGTTGGTCTGAAAAAAAGGATAGCGCTGATGTTTACATACTTGGTAGTTCCCTCCCCAATGCAACGGGGCCCCTGTTAATATGTATTATATTGAAGTAGATCTTGTGAATAGTACTTCACTTGCTTTTAAACTGTACATAGACTTAAAACGAAAGCACCATTTTTAGTGTAAATATTTCTTAGTTTTTGCAACATACCTTTTGTTATTGATTGATGTTTATAGTCTTTTTAGTCTTTTGTAGTTTGGATTTGCCAAGAAGTCATTCCTTGTGGGTGTCAGAGACCCAACTAAGAGCATGCATCCCCCTTTTAAAGCATAACATCCAGAGCCACCCAAGTAAACACCCCCTCCCCTGAATTCCCCACCAACATTTTTCCCGCCATTTTCTATTTGTTTTGGTGTGGTGTAAAATGCACGAAATATCACGAATTTTCGTCTGAGAGGTTTGGGAAGCAATTAGGCCTGGTGACGAAAGTTATTTTCGCATGTGCTTTGCAAGAGTGAAAGTATTTTCTAGATTTTTCGAAATTCAAGATGGCGGCCGTTTTGCAGGGAAATCTGAAGTGAAAAAGCTCCCTGTTTGGGTCTGAAATGGGCAGAAGACACCTTTTGGAATGACTGGCTTAGTAATTTATGATATCTTTGATGTACATAGGGACAAAAATTTTGATTTCTGACCACTGTTATTGTGTTTACAGCTTACTTTCTGGACCTCGGTATGCCCTGTGTCCCCCTGTCCCTTTCATTTTTTTTTCTTGAAAATCAGACAATCCCCCAATAAATACATGAGACGCGGTCCCCCTTACCCCACTAGCAGTGTTGGGAACTCTAACGGCCGGTATTTCTTGTCCAACATTGCCAATGGGGCAGGGGGGACGGATTTCTAAGGTAAAAATGTTGTTGGTCTCAACATATTTATTGGGAGATTGTAACTAGACGGTTCCCGTCGTCGCAAACGCCGGTTATGTTTTGGCTTACGTAAGGCCTTTGGATACTAAAGGATAAGAAAGCAAAAAAAATGAATTTCTTCAAAAGTTACAAATATTATTTCTCCTTTAGTTTTAGCAATCTCTGACATTGTTTTGGGATAAAATGACACATCATTAAAAGACTAAATGACTTTTCTTTGAGACAAAGGAAGCAAGCAGAAGCACTGGGGAATCTGCGAAATTGGAAAATTTATGACCTAATTTTAACCCTTTTCGCGTTTTTGGGGCCTACCTAGGCCTGTCTGGTCTTTAAAATACCAACCAGGTATGTAGCCAACTCAAATTTTTACAAACAATCATATATTATCGTATATTACCCTTGATCAAAATTTTAGGTGCTAGCATTTGTATTTTTTGAGATCTCAGGGGAAGCCCCCCCCCAAAAAAAATCGCCTAGCAAAAAAGAGGAAAACGCACCAAGGGGTAATCTGATTAGTCCTGCCCAAATAAAGAGAAATTTATCCAATTACAAGACTCACCTTTACTGTTTAGTAAACACAAAGAACCAAATAACCAAATTTCAAATTCAACTGCTTCCAACCAATACTTTCAAATGGAATGAGCGACTAAAAATGAACAACAAAAACTCGGAGTAACAACAGAATCGCAAGGGTCGCAAACATGTCCTGACCTTGTTGAGAGCCAATGGCTTGTAACAAAATTTCTTCAAAAAATGTAACAGTACAAAGAGTTGGTTCCTTGGATCAATTTTTTTTCTACTCTCAAGGGAGTAACTAAATGAGATAGTGGGGTTGTCTAGCATAATTTAAGGGAAAAAAATAAGATCCGGCTGAAACTTTCTCCAGACCTTCTCTATAGGATGGTTATGCCTCAGGAAAAATTCCCCTAAAATCCCACTGGTGGAACATCCTTTTTTTGGGACATTTCTTTTTTCCCCGGGCAAAACCCTAAGGGCAAAATTTTTTGAAAATTTCAAACTCATTTTCAGACATTATCAATTATACCATTCGAAAGCTCTCGAAAAACTATATAGAAGACTTTTAAACGGGTATAGCCGATTTCATTACCTAAGTCAAGATAATTCACGCAGAAGATGCTATATATGGTCAATTTTAGACCAAAATAACCAAAATGTGGCGAAAAGTGGAATTTGCGCATGAAATATCTCGAGTTAGGTAAGGAAATCGGCTATACCCGTTTAAAAGTCTTCTATATAGTTTTTCGAGAGCTTTCGAATGGTATACTTGATAATGTCTAAAAATGAGTTTGAAATTGTCAAAAAATTTCGCCCTTAGGATTTTGCCTGGGGAAAAAAGAAATGTCCCAAAAAAAGGATGTTCCACCAGTGGGATTTTAGGGGAATTTTTCCTGAGGCATAACCATCCTATAGAGAAGGTCTGGAGAAAGTTTCAGCTGGATCTTATTCTTTTCCTACAAACAGCCTGTATTTTTGTAACACGACCACACTAAGAATATTATTTACTAGACTCACCTTGCCTGGCCAGTGAACACAAAGAACCAAATTCCAAGAACTTCTGAGTGCTGTGAGCGACTAAAAATAACCAAGAAAAACATGTTTTGATAAAATCGGAGATTGCAAACAGCTTTCTAAATAAAAGTCATAGTTTGCAGAGGGGTTGGAAACCCCCGGGTTTATTTCATCCCCCTATATACTCATTACACCCCATTCTCAAAATGTTTTGAACCCGCATCATTTGCAGCGATCCACGGCCAGAACCTTGTGATATTGAAAGCACCATGTTAATTCAAAACCCTCAGATAAATGGATCTAAGTTTTGATAATATCATAATATCAATGGGAAATTATGAGAAATAGGAAAAAAAGATTTATTGGAATAAAAAAACATAATCTTTTGACTCATGTTGACCAAAAAGTTTTTATCCTCCCTTCTTTATTTGACCCCCCTACATTCCCATCCCCCCAATTTTTTTGGCAAATCTTAGTACCCCCCATCATCTCACTGATGAAAAAAGATTTGAACTTGATTTTTAGTAGAGTACCTAAAAGAAACCAACTGAAATAAAGATTTTTCCCCTCAGTTCTCTTTCCCTAAATGTATTTCTGGATTTTGATGTGTACAATCAGAACTACCATAATTTTTCTAATTTAACGCATGGCAATAAATAATTATTTTGGACACTACGCGTGAAAAATTAGATTAGCTTTCGATTCTATCACCGATAAAACAAACAAAAACAGCTTAATCACCGGCACCGTAATGTTTCCCTTTCACGGATAAACCAACAGAAAAAAGGGCTGAAACTGGCAAACCGCTTTCCCGTACGCCCCCACTTTTTCTTCACTTTTGCTTCATCTTTTAAGAAAAAAACAAGGCGCCCAAGGGCGTGAAGGCCCAGCTTTTACAAATAATGGTCAAAAATATAATCCGTCTACTTTAACTTTTTTAATGACTTTCAGGTGGAAGTTTTTTCTTTCAACCACCTAAAACAATGGAAATTGAGTGTTTGTAAAAAAGACATTAGCGAGGTTAAGTATCGGTAGATAACTCAGGACGACGGACGAATTTTTGAAGCCTTCGTTCGCGTTACGGCACTTTTCTACAGGCTAACCCGGAAGCTAGGCAGACATACCCCGGGTAAAAATATCGGATTTGCTCTAGAACGAGAAACTGAACGGAAACGTGTTCTAGAGCAAACCCGATATATTTGCCCGGGGTATGTCTGCCTTGCTTCCGGGTTAGCCTGTAGAAAAGTGCCGTAGCGCGAACGAAGGCTTCAAAAATTCGTCCGTCGTCCTGAGTTATCTACCGATACTTAACCTCGCTATTATCCAAGTTAGAGTGAACGTACTATATACGAGAATACCGGGGTAACGGTGCTACACGGGATTGCCTCAAAAACGTTCAGTTTGCCAAATTTTTTTCCAGGCAAAATAATCAAAATTAAATTGAAATTTCCTAAGAGATCCTTTGTTTTTTTATTGCTGCTGTTGACTTTTTTATTTACATTGTCAGGATCAATGATCAAACAATTGGACGTCTATAATTTGGATTCCCCAGAAAAAGCAGCATTGCATTCAACTCGAGCTCCTGGGATTGTTTTTTATTCAATTAGACATATGAGATGTAATTGTCAACAGTAGTATTTTTACATGTAATATTTGTAGGTATTGTTACTGATGTATAAAAAAGATTTTTATTTTAGCCCAAATGAAATTTGTCTCTAATTAAAGTGTCACAAACATAAAATTTCGATCTTTAGTAATTCCTTGAACACCCGTAAACGGACAACAAATTGTCGAAAACATGTATATTGGAATACAGGAGCGTTTGTCGAATTTGTGGTTCTTTACCCTTTGAATTTAAAGCCCCGAAAGGGCTAAAGTGAATCTTTCATCTCTCAACCTTAAAAATGTTTGTACGGAATTGCGGGATTTTTTGCCTGGACGGGAAATACCCTACTAAGGGAACTGATTTCGCGGTGCGTAGTAGACGGACACCCCTTTAAACACAATGTCTTAACACTACTGGCATGGGGAGGGGGTACAAATCATCCTCCCTTCAAACTTTTTTCACACATGGCTATCCAGCTCGTACTAATATGGTATCGAAACTTTGTGACTTTTGCCAACTTTGGGTGTATTTTCCAAAAAGGTTATACAAAGATTTTGTATTTGCTGACGTCAGCATTTTCGAATATCCTACTAAATTTTTCTGCACAAAGAACAAGGAAATTTTGGAAAATTAAAAGTTAAGCTTCTCTTGAATGAAAAAAAGGTAGGACTTAAAATTTCCATCATCTATTCATGATGTAATCTTTTATACGGTAGCACACAAAATAATCCGAACTAGTGGCAAAATTTGCCACTAGTTAGTTCCGGGTTAACTCGGGTGCTTCCGTATAAAACTTTTTCGATGACGTCGTTGTTTCAAAATGGCGCGCTATTTCAAAGATTTTTTGTTCAGTTGGTTAAAAATCTAGTTTGTTACAAGCAAGTCGAAACAGATCTAATAATCACCAGGAGCTTTATTGCCACTCAAAAATTAGTATTTTTTAACCTTTTTCCATAACTTGCAAAATGAATGGTGTCGTGGTTCCCATAACAGCCTGTTATAATGCCTCAAAGAAAGATTTGAAGTTTCAAAGGAAAAACAAATGGAGTGAAATCCCCAAGACCTGTCTGTGATTTTAGAGATTTCTTTAAAATAGTTAGGGCTTTATTGGTGAGAAAAATACTCTGACAAAAAGTTGCATTTTAAATTTTGATAACTTTTTCTAACTATAAATGGTAAAAGCAAAATCAAAAGTTTTCCATCGTATCATAAAAATAAAATAAATGTAGCTAGGTTAAAAATCTAAAACAGCTTTCATAAATGCAAAAAGTAAAATCTTGGTAGACATATTATCTGTACAGGGCTTTTGAGTTTTAAATATCTTGGTTCAAAAATTTTTAAAAGTTTTTATTTAAAATATATGAAGCAACTTCTTACTGTACAGGGTTTTTAAGTTTTAAAAATATAGGTTAAAATGATGTCAAAAAGCTTTAAAAATATATATAACTAAAGTAAACTAGTTAAAAAAATGTCAAGAGTTTGTTATAAATGTGTAAAATGAATCTTTATATAAACTCGTACTGTACAGGGTTTTTCAGTTTTATATATCTAAGTTCAAAATGTCTAAAAATCTTTTTTTAAATAAAATATTAACAAAACTATCAAGGGTTAACACTTCAAATGTCTAGGTAAAATAAAATGTCAAGAACTGTTTAAATGTACAAAAAAATCCTAAAAAGCTGAAGAAAAGCAAACATCCTCCAATATTCAAATGTGCACCTTTAGGTTGACTAGTGTACTACAAATGTCAATTTTAAAAGACAACTTGAAGCAAAGCCAAAGTACAGTCACTTCAAAAATGTTATGTTTTCAAAAAGTAAACAAAGAAATTAAACGAAACTAAAAGAATATCAACTATATAAGTGAAAACCCACTAAAATATAAATTGTCACTTTTGTTTTGCAGCAGTTTTAACAATTTCAAGATTTCCTGATCCACTGGTGTCTTGATCTGCTAGTTTGATAATAGTGATTTCGTTTGACTCTACAACATAGGTTACATCAACAAATTTTCCAAGAAGGAAATCTGAAATTTCTTCTTCTCCAAATAAAGTGTAATTCCACACTTCACTGTGGAGTATCAAATTCAAATGGTCGACTCCAAGAATAACCTTTTTTGACACTGATTCGACGGGCTGAATTGAATTGCATGGAACGCACCTGAATTTATGCGAGGTTAGGGCATGTTGAACCAATCTTGTACAAATGGAACATCTGGACCCACAAGTGAAGTCTTTCATAAATTTTATTTTGCCTTTAATGGTGTCAGTTGGCTTGATTGGTGTCTTGCGGAGTTTTTCATACAGCACTTTAAATTTTTTGTCTGGATTGTTCGCTGTTATTGTAGAGTTGGAATTTGTTGTAAGAGTCAGTATCCCGTTTCGTTCTTTTATGGCTACATTTTTCATTTCGAAACAGCTGTCACTGTTTTTAACGAAGATCTCTATGTTGGATGACCAAATTGAGATTGGCATTTGGCCGGTTGAGTCAGCAAATATTCCCTCCAGGAGTTCAAAACCACCACGATTTACCACTTTCTTGTCATGAGTAACGACACCTCTTACGGTTACAGAGTTGTCCATAGGATCAAACGGCTGAGATGCTATTTCATTAACAGTTTTCTTGGGTGCTGATTTCAATTCATGTCGCTCAAATGACATACTACCTGGCGCGATAACTTCAATGGTGGAATGATCATCAAAGATGATTTCCGCAAAGTTTGGATTATCAGGAACAACCTCTTTAACGTTTCGCAGTGTTACTGCTTTCCCAGAACTTTCAAGCGATTTAAATTCTGGACACGAGTCAGTGTTGAAACATATACCACGTCTCAGTGATTGATTTGAAGATGTTTGCATTTTAAAATTAATATGTTTTCTTTTCATAGGGCTTGTTTGGTTGATGTAACATGTTATTGATTTGCGCTTTGATGCCATTTTGTTTCTAAAATTAAAAAAAAGACAGCTGCTTTAAACTCATGAAGAGAAAAGTGTGATATATCTCTAACTTTATTTTATAGAAGTCTGGATCCCTTACAAAATATGGTTGAAAGGTTAAATATAGCTCATTGCAACAATTGTTGGTACGTAAATTGGGAAATTGTGGTAAATCCTATCATTGAACTTATATGAAAGATAGCTTCGAGGCAACAAAACAGGATTTGGATAGATAATTCAGAACAGGGTTCCCTGCAGTTCCCCAGAAGTATTTTCCCTGACAAAAGTACTGAAAAAGTGTAGTTTTTCCTGACATCAAGGTGAAAATAGACTTTTTTCTTTGACCGATATCAGTAATATTTATACTATTTGAGGGCCAACCATCATGGTTAAGCCTGACAAGGAAAATTTAAAAAAAAATAGGGATTCCAAGATTGGCAACAAACCGTCAATTTCAAAGGATTCTGGAAAGAAATTCCCTGAACTTTCGTGAAAATAACCCTCTTTCCTGGTTTTCCCTGACTGTTGGCACTATGAAATCAAAAAGTGGTCACTTTCAGAAAGAATCACTTTTTTCACAAAAAGTGCAAAAAGAATAACATAAAAAGAATAACTTTTCAAAAAAGTGCCAAAAGAAACACTTTTTGATTTCATAAGAGTGGGAACCCTACAGAAAATCCACTGAAACCTTAGTTTACTAGCAACAGAAATAAAACATGTTATAACTAAATGGGTTTACTAGGATTAAACGATTATCAGTGAAAGTAATCTTAGAAAAAGTAATTGAAAGATAATTACCGATTGATTTCTCTGACTTTGCATTCGTAGTTTGTGAGTGAAAGGCCATTTGATCCACGTGAATCCTTTCATATCTCGAAATTTGGCGTTGGGCACATTTGATATCAGGTACATCACGCCCGCTACGCAATGGGCGTGCGGCGGATGGATGGCGGGCGTAAAATAGTGGTGCGAGCGCCGGGCGGCAGGACACGCTACCTGAGGATTCATGCTGATAAATTGTTAATACTAGCAAGTAGCTTTCACTATGATAATTTAAGTCGTTATATTAATGAGCCAGAAATATGAGTAGAGGTGGTGGTGGGTTGGTTAGAGAAACTCCGTAAAAATAACAATAATAATAATAATGGTTTTATTCGAATAAGGCTTTGAATTTTATTTGAATTGCATCATGGTCTGAAAAATATATACTATGTATGGAAGTTCGAGTTCCAAATTCTGTTTTTAAATCTTTATGGACGTAAACATGGTCGATCAATGAACCGGAAATATGAGTAGGTTCTTTAACAATCATCTCGTACTCTTCTTCTAGGTATTCTTTTAAAAAGCTACTTTCCGCAGTATAATAGTTTTTGTTAAAGTCTCCGAGAATGATATGGGTTTTTTCAACTATGTCCCGCAAATGCCGAATTTTGTAAAGAAAAAGATCATTTTCAAGATTTTGTTGACGATATAGAAGGATAATATTAAGTGGAAAATTTACCATAGAATGTTTAAAACTGTATAAAGTGGCACCAGGGATGATGTGGGCATCTAGTAACTGGATTTGATTTTCATTGTATGCAGCAGCAGTATTAGAATATATGTGTTCATCTGAATTGTTTGTATGTAATGATAAAGGTGTTAATATATTTTCAACTTCTTCGGAGTTATTTGCTAGTTGAGTTTCTGTCATAAATATTAAACCACTTTCAGAATAAATTGATTTATCATGCTTTATATCAATGGCATGTTTCTTTAGTGAGCGTACATTCAAAAGTGAAATCTTGAGTTCATTCTCATTAAGCAGTTCTTCATCAGTTGTAGTTTTCAAACTCAAATTTTCTCTCATGTAGTTATATTCCTCTGTGGCTTCAGTGTCACATCTTATTGCTTTTGTATTAAATTTTCCCATTAGGTATAAACCCTGCAATGAAGTAACACGGCTTAAGGCTACATAAACTTGACCAGCATTAAAATATCTTTGGCCGTATAAATCAAAATTGAAAACAATTTTTGAAAACGTCTGTCCTTGAACTTTATGTACGGTACATGCCCACGCTAGCATTAGTGGAAATTGAATTCGTTTGATTGAAGGGCGATGTCTACCTGGTTTAACACCAAACTCTTTCTCTATTTTTTCTATCGGCACTAGGTTATTCTCGCGTCCATAAGTATCGTTATTATTTTTCGCTTTTGTACCTATATCATCTTCATCCATTCTTAGATAAATGTGTGTCACTTTCCTCTCGAGGTTTAACTTTATATATTCTATAGTACCCATTTGACCATTGCAAAGCTTATCCTCAACATCGATATTTGAAGTTATCATTACCTTTGCACCAAGTTTGAAAGTGAACTTATGGGCTAGACCTCCATTTTGCATTTGACTTCGTTTTAATGCATTAGCTTTATCTTCTGGGCTTATTTTGTCGGGAAATTTATCTATTGAGTCTACTTTTACTTCTTCGCCAGGTAACTCACTCAATTTTAGCATGTTGTGGTCATGAACTGGTTGGTTTTCAGCCCACAAATGTACGGCATCCTTAGGGTATTCAGGATGGTCTTTATTAACGATTCTTTCCTTTAAGATATCAATATTGTTTTCATCGACGACGCCTATTGCATGCTATGCGATCTAACATATGTCTTTTAAGAGTAAGAATGTTCTTGTCAATCTCCCACTGAAAGCCAAGGTGTTTTAGGGTCTCCTGCTTCTGGACGATAGTGTTGTCGATCCGGATAACAGGATTTCTGATTGGAGTTTTGCCAGATATTGTAAACTGGGTCTTGATCTGATTGTACCTGAGACAGTTGCTGACACCGTGATCGATACAATGGTCAATCATCATTTGAAGGTGAGTGAGAGTAGGACTCATTAATATGATGTCGTCAGCATAAGCTATGATACCTGTGTGGAGATTGTTGGGGAGGAATGTTCCAATCTGGAGAGACTTCACTCGGAGAAGGAGATCTTCAATGTAGATGCTGTACAGAAAGGGAGAAAGGATGCCTCCTTGACGAACCCCTTGAGTCAATAAAAGTTCTTTCGAGTAATGGGCAGCATAGTGAACAATGGCAGACCCATTCAGATAGAGTTTTATCAGCATTGATAGGACCTGGTTTGAAATGTCCCTATTTTGTAGTTTGCAGAAAAGGGTGTGCCAGTTGCATGAATCAAACGCTTTTTCAGCATCTAGACTGCATACGTATACGGAACTGCCTCGATTATTGTAGTATTTCAAAGTGTCTGAGATCAATAGTTCTGCGTGTAGGGTGGAGGAATCAGCTACAAAACCAAATTGAGAGTCTGTGTGGTTGGAGATGTCTGGGCATTTGATCAATACAACTAGTTCTATTACTTTAGTCATAATTGGGATAAGGCTAATCCCACGATAGTTATTAGGGTCATTTAATGATTTCTTGTAGGATTTAACGAGTGGAATAAGAATTGAAGTGCNAATCGCCGGAAGGGATTTGAAGGGTCTCCTTGGCTGACCAATAAGTAAAGTTATTGAGACGAGAAAATTTAGCTCCTATGAGAGTTGTGAGGTGTGATTTACGAATTTTATAACAAAGTACGACAAATTCATTGACTCAATCAACTACAAATTGTTAAATGATTTAAAGCCTCAACCAAGAACTGAATCCGATAGCGCCTTAAGTCTGTATTTACACGTCCATTTTTTCCAGATCACTTACAGACGGCTCAAAAATGAAACGTAACGAAAAATGTCATTTTTGACGTTTTTTTTGTTTAAAAAACCTGAATTTGCTTTTTGCTAGAAGCGACCGTGTGCGGCCAAAATTAAGGTCTTTAAAAACCGACCCAGGAAAGAATTGTCTAAAAATCGATCATTATGGCTAGCCTGGTGTAATTTTTCGATAATATTTACCTTGTTAAGGACAAACTTTTTGAAGTTTACCATAAATTTCGTATTTCCTTAAATTTTAGACCCTTGCAGAGCACCTCCTCTCTCATCGAGCCTTAGCAGTGCAATTTCAGATTAATGTCTGATTAATTCGCACAAAAGATTTTCTTTTAAGTTTATTGAAGCATAATGTCCCTGCCGTATTATGAAAGAGAAATCTCTAAAGATTGATGTTTATTCTTTACCAGACAGTGACTTATGCCCTGAGGATGAAAATGCTTCCTGACTAGTGGAAAACCCCCACAAATCCTTTAAGAAGTTTGATTTAAAATCTCTAAAAATTACTTCTGACTACATCGCAACAAACTCGTGCTCAACCCTCCATCATACACCAAATCAGACTGTCACTAATAATTAACATTTACTCAAGTCCTCGGATTGCATGTTTGTGCACACGAATTTTCTGAAATCCGGGAAGTCCTCACTTTAAAGGGTACTTATAAACGAAAAAATAGACACAGGTCCTTGGTATAACGGATTTTTGAATTAAAAGATAGGGGTGTGTTATTAGGGCTGTTTTACGTATTAGTGTCTACTCTAACCCCACCTAAAATTTTATTACCGTGGGTTGCATTAATTTAAAGATATAGACTTTTTTGTGTAGGTCCTCACTTTAACGGGTTGCGAATGAGGTCCTCACTATGGACTTTTCGTGTGCTATGGTGTGGGTGTGTGTGTGTGTGTGTGTGCGTAATTGTGTGTGCATGAACTTAGTGTGTTTCCCCAGGGTGGGAGGGGGTGGGTTGTGTAACAGGAAGAACTTTATAGATAAAACTACTCAAAGAAATTTCATAAAATAAAAGTAAAAATATTTCTTATATTCATTATTTTGTGTCACTATTAATATTATGATATGATAATCGTTTATTCATTTTTTCTTTAGTTCTGTAATAATTTTTCATTTTCTTCTAGGTTCCCCATTGTATTAGAGAAATCTATTTTTTTTTTTTTTTCTTTTTTTTTTGTAAGGGGTTATCCTGCTGTGTTCCAGCGAAAATATATTCAATTCAATTCAATTTATAAATTCACCACTAGTTTTCATACATTCATGCAATCAAAAAAGCAAATCATCCAATGACTTCAAACCCCTTGAAACATTCCAATATTATAAGGCAGCAATCACGAACCTCTCCGGATGCATTTCATTTTGCCAGTAACATGTTCAGGAATTTTGAGGAAAATGCTGTGAAAGAGCTTATTTTATTTGGAAATTATTTAAAGTGTTTGAACTGAATAATGACCACCAGCAGCAGTGAATTTGAAATTTTCTACTACTGACTTAAAAAGATTAAAAATAAAATGGAAGTGTATTTTCTGATTGCTGCCTTAACATGTAAAATTTAATGTCATTAAGCATCACATGTCACAGACAAAACATCCCATGTACCACCAAAACATTCACAATTTGTCCCCCTTCTTGTGGTGCTTTATATTATATATAGCTACATAATATTAATATTGAATCTTGATGGGAATCTGGTAATGTTTGCGTTTGCTTGATCTCAAACTACAACAAAGTTTTTCTTATGTCGTGTTGAATAATAGACCTTATTGAAGTTTTTTATTTTTCTAAAAAAGCGATGTGTATTACAATAGAATTCCCTCGAGGAGTTCCTAAGAGATATTATTTGTAATACACTCGAAATAATCCCACAATGCATCGCTTTTTTAGAAAAGTCAAAAACTCCGATTTAAGGTCCATTAATAAATAATGTGTCTGTTCTTCGCAGCATACCTCCTCAACAAATGTTACTGACCACAATCACCCAATATTCGATGGCGTATGAATGATCTTTGTCGTAAAAGCGTTTCTCAAACGCTGAACCGTGTATAGACAACATGACAAAAAAATCATTGTTCGGCTGAATGTAAAGTTTAACCACGACATGACATTTCCAATAAAATTATAGGTCAAAATGCTAAAATATTTCGAAATCCAAATGTTGCTTTAAATGACTTGACAGTTGCAGATATTTGGTTTGATCTCAAGCCATGAAAATAGTTTTCGATGAGATCAATTGATGTAGTAGGAATGGTTACTCCAATCAATTGTCACAAAAATGTGCCATGCAGTATGGATGCCACAAGGTAAACAACCATCTGTCAAACCATTGCATTTATCGAAAATTTCAAGTTGACAACAAAAAAACCAGCCACACGCATTGTCACATTAGCAAGTGGATTGTAGGACAGCTCTCCTCTCCTCTCCCAGAGGAAGTGGTAAAAAACCTCAAGAATGATACTCGTGGAGTAAAATTTCCAGTAAGTGTGAACAGCAGTAACGTAATTTTACAACCAAAAGATGCCTTCCAGCTTAAAAAATCAGCAGGATCCTGCCTTGACAAAAATCGCCATCTTTGTTTCGCAAGACTGCAAAAGTAAAAGTAGCAGCAACGACATAAAAACAAACATCTCGCACTTGATTGGATTGTCAAACTCGATATAATTTTACAAAAACACTTTTATTTTATAAAATAAAGAAAAGTCTACTTTGCTCGGGGTTTTTTCGTGAACCAAATCGGTAGCATTTCTCGAACATATACAAATTTACGTCCTGCGTACGCAGATCTTGCCAAAGGATGCGGAACGCGCGTTCCGCTATTATCAAAAACATAATTCTCAAGCAATTTCATCCATTTAAACCGGTTCAAACATCAAAATTTAACCATGTGCTTTTATCGATCTTTCGCAATTTGCGCCGTGTATAACCAAGGAACTTCTATAAAAATAGAAGGAATAATAACTTTCTCGATTTGCAGGCATAGGGCAGATCTATCCATGTTATTTCAGCAGGTGGTTGTATTCATCTAAATTATTTCGCACGCGTTCGTAGCAAAAAGTCATAGTCTGAAAGCGCACTTGTTTCATAACATAAAAACATAATCATTGTTTTTATTCATGGCTTTTAACTTCTCTTTTCATAAATTATGATAATTTATTCGATAGCTATAGAAACCAAACTCGAAAGTTTAATAATTTGTATAAATTACGACAATATGTGGCAAAAAGTCGACGAAAGTTGATAATTTTAACAATAAGTCACTTGCAGAAAGAGCCAAAATAAAATCAAAATGGCCACAAGTGGCGATGGTGAGCAGCCTTCTGGACAACTTGAAGAAATCTTGTATGAATTAGACATTGACGAAGACATCCCAATTGAAATTGTTAGAGATGAGGATGATTTTGAATCAACTGAAGTGTTGATTCCTGATGATTTGGATGTGAGCTATTTTGATGAGAAAACTCTAAAGCTTCTGGACTCATTCCTGTTGCTGTTTCTTTGGAGATTCCTGCTGCTTTTTTGTATCGCTGGTTGAAGTTGACCAGTGTGCTCTTTTTAGAATCTCTTTCATTGGAACACCTTGAGCATAAGCTTTTGAAGTTGATGCCGACCTAGTAGAATGTCCCTTAAAGGTTGAAGTATCTACCCCTGCCAAAAATAAGGTTTTTAACACCCATCCAGCGACGGTCGAAGAAACTACTGGTTTATGGGGGTTCACATAGCTCAATAACAATGACCTTTCCCCTCTCTCCAAGTTTTTGTTCTTTCTAAATACAAATCAATGTTTTTACAAACACACAGATTTTCATCGTCCTTAAAAGGAAAATATTCAATTGGAGGTCTGACTTTTCCTGGTCTGTCGAGCTTAGTTGGTTTGCCGAATGAAAAAATATATTTTGAGTGATGTTTGACCAAAAATCACTGCATGAAATGCATATCTAGCGGAAATCGGAATTCAGATTTCTTAGCATTTTCGGATCAACGTATTCGAAAACCTAGCTAGCAGTGTCCGTATTCAGATATTTAAGATTTTCGTAGATGGCCTAATCCGTTATTTTAAAATTTTCGGTCAATACGTTATTTTCACTAATCGGGAAAACGAAAATGTTCGAAAATCTGAGAAAAACGCAAAACCGTTTAAAGTAAAGGTTACAAATCGGAAATAGCGGAATTATTATCTTTTCGGTGAAAGGAAATGAACGAAAACGTCGAAAAAACGTAAAATAGTTTTACGTGAATTTTAAGTATCGGACAAAACAGAAATGTTACATTTTCGGAGAACGAAAGTAGCCGAAAATGTGACAAATCGAAGAATTCGATTTCTTATTGTTAAGTATTCTGGGCTTTTCCAGAAAAAAGTTTGAATATGGGGGGTTAGAGGATATAACAATTTTCAGTGATTTACCCCCCGGACAAAGTGACTTTTGGCCGCATTTTATCATAAATCGTACTTTTTGGAAGCTAAATTTAACCAAAATCGAGCTAATTCAGATTACAAATGATGCGGCGCTTTTGGTAGATAAACTTTAAAGCTTGGAATTTTGAAGTTTGAGCTAAGAAAACTCTTTGCTTAAAACCCAAACTATATATATTCAAGTCTTATATTCCTTCTTTTTAAAAGATTCCAATCATTTTGAATTATATTAACATATCTAAAAAGGACTATTTATTGCAATCTTTATGCAGTTCCTCCGAGAATTTCTTCTGGCAATAGTTCTGTGCGAAAAAAAATGGTATCCTACCCATTAAAATATGGTTAAAAAGATCAAGGCCCAAGTAGTCTTCGTAACAACATATGAGTTTTTAGAAATATTTTAATTATCAAACGATTTTCTTACTGTTTGAAATAATCGTCGAAATAAAGACAAACGCGAATGTCATTCAACAGGCAACAAAAGTTACCATGAATGACCATCAGCAAGAATCTTGGATGTTAAGCGCACCAATCAAGTCTTGAAATAGCCCTGTATCACAGCCCACCAATCAAGTCTTGAAATAGCCCTGTATCACAGCCCCGGTGGAGCTTCTATTGTTCCAGTGTATAAAAATCCAGTGGGAGTGGTTTTGAAGTCCAATTTTTAAACAACGAATTTCGAGTGGGGAAATCTGAGATCAGACTTTGATTGTTTTCTGCACATCGCGCTGAACCTCTAAAGGGATGTGTGAAAACAAAACAATCTGACAAATATGCTGTCTCAAAATCGTAAAGACCGCCCACGTTTAAAAGGACTGGGTATGACAACAAAGTTACGTGACTGTGTTTGAAAATAGAGTGCCGTATTATAAAAGAGCTTATTTTTAGACTTGCTGGCGCATAACAAGATTCTTGTTGAAGAATTTTCCACTTGAGGACTATTTTTCTCAGATGGTTGATTATCAAGGGCCTTGGAGGTTTACCGTGCCCGTAAGAAAACTGTTATAACAGGTTCAAGTGTGGATGATCAATCAAATTCCGTAATTCTATTTGTCATTTTTCCACCAGGGATGAAATTGTTGCCAAATTATCCAGTCGGGCTGGGGACTCAGCGGGTCTGTGACACAGGGGTGTCATAAAAAAGAAACGTAGAAAAGATCAGTGAAATAGAATAATCAAAAATTAAATATTTATTTCAACATAAACATTTTTATATGAATCGATCAAATTAACTTTAGGCAAATGAAAAGTTATCAATGATGACTATGTAATAAGTTGGAAGACGTCTTATAAGGAAAGCTGGTTTCACTGTTTTCACTGTTCTGTCTCAGAATAAAGCCTCATGTTTGAATAACTGGAAATATAAAATTATATAATCTACTTAAGCTTAATATGGGGAGATGTACTCTCCGTCATATTCGATTCCTTGGATACCAATGTGATTTAGACATGTACGATAAAACTCTTATCGTTTGTCTCATTGAGTTTCAAGCCGAAGGCTAGAGGTCAATCTCTTTGGTAGGATTTGAAGCCACAAATCCTACCAAAGTTGCGCGGCCTTGAGCGACCCGCCTGGTTTTTACACAAATGACAGATCTGGACAGATTGAAACTAAAATTTACCGCTTAATTTCGAAAAATATATCACTCGAAGACAAAGGAATTGCTAGATTCAATCCGTCATCAAAAATACGGCGCATATTTTAAACACCCCTGTCTCAGTGCCCCGGTGGCATGATTTCAGTACATGATTTTTTTCAGTACATGGTTTCAGTACATGATTTTTTCCTACGTCACTGCAGTAATCAAATTTTTATTGCACTCATTTGTAATCATCCTAAATGGCTTGGGAATTCAAGAACTGTTTTTTATTGTCGCTGTCTTTATTCAATTTATATCTCAATTCACAATTGAGTGCAATAAAAATTTGATTACTGCAGTGACGTAGGAAAAAATCATGTACTGAAACCATGTACTGAAAAAAAATCATGTATTGAAATCATGCCACCGGGGCACTGAGACAGGGGTGTTTTTAAGGCTTCAATTTTTCTTGCCTGAGAAAGGTTAGAGATTGACCTCTAGCCCTTCGGGCTTGAAACTCAATGGTTTGTCTCCGTAGCTGAATTTCAAAGAAAGCTAAGATATGGTGTTCATGGTTTAATTTAATCTATTTAAACACCCCCTTTATATTATACTCTAATTTTTGTCCCCGCTAAAAATAACTAGAAAATCAAATCCTGACTGCAAAATATTGTGCGTTTTTTTCAATCCCCACTGAATTTTATGGCGGCTAGAAATCAATTCAAATACCCAGCCAAAAAAAACATGGGAATATCAATCCCCATCGAGTTCTGTCTGCTATTCTTATCATCCCCTATTGGCTGCGAGACAGGCCTGAATCAAACAACTACCAGTCGTCAAAACCTTGCAAAAAATGCAAATGAGAAATTCATACAGAGAATTTGAATATCCTTTATCCTTTAACTACAGGAAATTTGAAACATATATTTAAAAACTGATACATACAACAATGGAAATAGCAGTGCTTTGCACTGGAAAATTGTTAATGGAATTTCATATTAGTATAGAAGTCTTTAGTGGACCTTCTAACACAAGATCTTATAATACTTTAACGCATAATAATCTTCTTTTTCATTGGCCGAATGGAACTCTAATCAATAATTTCAGTCATTAATGGATTAGTTGAGTTTTGCGCGTATTTTTAGGAAAAAACTCAAATAGCTCAAGATACCACGGAAAAGTCAGCATGAGAAGGTCTATGAAGCATACTGTATCTGTTAAAAAAATCGAAAAGAATGAAAAATGTTCATGAAGTCAAAAAATGATTAAAGAGTATCATTTTACATGTCACGTTATGAAAGCGATTATCATAATCGCAGACAACAAGCTCGAGGAACAACTGCTATAAGCTTATGACAGTTTTTCTCGAATTTGAAATGCACAAATTTCGCAAATGTCCGTTGTACAGGCATAAAAGAGGATGAACCTCTAGGTTTAGTGAGAACTCCATCCCAAACTTCGACAGGCTTACCAAAAAGATCTTTGTTACCGCTGTCAAGAAACCAACTGACTCTTGCAAATACATGTGAATAATATTCTTCACCATGGAAAATGTTGTGTTTGATGAAAAACAATATCTGACCAGGGACAGGTTTAAAATACATCTCATCCGGGGCTTGAATTGAACCATCTAGAGATGGCCAAAAAGCAGAGATATAACTCGACTTGTGGCTTCTAGATTTTAAAGAACCAAGCAGATGTTCACCGTAAATCAATTCAGTTGTTTTCCAAGCTGTTTGGGGAATTACGAGATCACTAAAATCGGTTGGATAAAGAGTAGAGTATGTTGTTTTCAACATTCGGTGTTCATCTTCGCTTAGATTGTAAGGCTGCAATTTTCTTGAAAATTTGAAGTAGTCAAGATTCATCCAACATTTTCGATTGACAAAGTTGAAATTGTGAGATCGTTGCATCATGTGTGCAATGTAGTCTGATGATAGTTGATCGTTCAATGTTCCACGATTCGTATTTCTATCCACCAAGTCGTTTGACATTTGACGCAAGTTGCAGAATTGGTCATTTAACATGGGACCATGATCACGAAAATTCAAAACCTATAAAAAACAAAATCAACTTGACTTTGCTCTACAAGTAGTTGGTATTGATACTAACAACACATTACAAACCCGAAAACCCCTAACCTGCCTCAAACAGAACAGGTACACCGACTAAAATTTAGTCTAAATCCATAGAATCGATATAATAGGATATAATTTGAAAGGCAAGACTGTTAAGTAGTTTTAGTGCCTCACCTGGTTATCACGAAGAAAGCGCTTCATTATTTGACATTCAATATTCTTCTTATTGTTTGGCAAACCACCCAAAAGACCATTGTACCTTTCAAACGAGAACAACCAGAAGGAATACACAGGACCGAATTCTTTTAAACATTCTTTTAAATGACCATGCAGATGAATATTCGGTGTTACTCGATCAGATGTGTAAAGCCTTTGAAATCTTCTACAAAATTTGATGAGAAAGACATCCGCCAACTTGATATCCTCCTGTGTGATAACTCGTACACAAAGGTAGGTGCAAGCAATGACAAACAATCTCCAGCATTCTAGATCTGCCTCAGGGATGATACCTTTCAATGCGTATATTGAATAGATTAGGGTCCAGTTCTTTAATTCATCAGCCGTAAATCCGTCAAATCCACTTTCTAATTTTGTCGGGAGCTTTCCCACATCTGAAGAAACGATTGCTGAATCAACTCGCTTTTGAAGAACGGGGAAAGTGTGATGGTCCAAATATCCTTTTTCTTTCCAAATTTTGATCATCAGTTTAGATGTTCCTGAAAAAAATTTCACTTAATGAGCTTCTACGATGGAAAATTCACCCACTAAAATCCTTAAAAGTCTTGGTCTTCGTTTAAATATGTGTTTTGTTTTCTGAAATATTTGTTCTTAATTTAGTTTTTCTTCATTTTCATAATGAGTAAATTTACCTAGAAATAAGTTATGCATAGGATCGACTATTGCCATCTTGATTAGGTCAATATAGGGAAGTTCCGTGAGAACAGAATATCTAGATCCATGCAGTGATTCCAGTCTTTGCTTTTCACCAACTGTGTCTGCCTTGTTGATGTCCTCCATTTGTCTACGATGCTCTTCATTCGTTCTACTTCGCCACGACTTTCTATTGAACCCACCACAGTTGCGACCGGGAAATTCCTTCTTACATTTTGAACATCCTTTAATAGCCGCATGACCTTCAAAAAGATAATGAATAAATGATGAATAAAAGAATAATACCCCATTAATTTTCGCCCAGAAAACGCGCGCAAAATTAAAAGGTGCGCGCAAATTCATACAGTAGAACCTGCAAGAGCCTGCGTGAAATTCAAGTGATCGGCGATTTGGCCTTTGAAATAACAGTATAAACAAAAGTTTTGTTGATTCATGTCTTTATTTATCTAAAATTTTGTCATCAAAAGGACGCAAAATATCTCAGAAATTAGACGACGCCCAAAAGTTGTGTGCAAATACCCCGTTTTAGGAGGTAATAAAATGTGCGTTGAAGTTAATTGAATCAGATGGCACAGGTATCACAGTGGATGAAAATACACTGTTTCATTCATTTGGAGACCAAAATTATCTTTGACACATGGTGCAAGACATTGTAACAAAAGTAATGAATTGCAAATTTGGCTATGTTGGCCGATTAAGACCAAAGGTTTCATTGATTCAAAAAATAGAAAAACACCCCTGTCTCACAGCTAATACTGTGATAATACAGATAGGACTTTTTCCCACAGCGAGAATAAAAATTTATATCGTAATGATGATACAAATTCTATTGCTTAGAATAAAGTTTTTTGTTTTCGAATGGGGGTGAAATCAAAGTCAATTTCCCAGTTTGGCTGAAAGTGTAGGGTATTTGGCCAAGTAAAACCAAGGTCTGTGACACATGGGTGTTAAAAAGCATAATTTCCAATGATATTCTGAGTTGACACTCCACCGGGTCATCGAAGAAAGGATGCAAAAATCAACTTACCGAGAAATCCACAAAGTTTACGGCATGCCGGTATATCGCAACCGATACATAAGAGGGCAAGTCCAAATTGTTTAACTGTTTTACCAAGTTTTATCATAAATCCATCAGTCCAAGCCTCTTTTAATTCGCACACCAAAGGTTCTAAGAACGAGTTTATGTTTGCTGGTTCTTTAGCCATTGATGGAATTAATCCGACAAGAATTATGTTTTTAGGCTTGAATCGCTCACTTCTTGGAAGATTCATAATGACAAGGTATATAGCTCCAATACTATACTTGACGTGTTTATAGGGATTGAACCAATCAACATTTAGCATTACACCATAGTTTCTTTTCTTTGTAAAGAAATCATATCCATTAGGATTGGAAAATCTTTTCCACATATCACCGTCAAATACATCAGCCATTATTTTGTCTTTCCTTGTTCGTTTTCTCCATTTCTCGCAATCCTCTTCAAACCCATTTCGCTCTAGCAGATTTTTTAGACTTTCCTTTATCGACTTATAACAATATGTTTTAAATGGAACAAGCTTTGTTTCCCCAGATGGAGAGGACACTTTTGATAGTAGGATCTGACCACATTCCTTTCGATGTTGTTTCTGTGGATGGTTCGGAAAAGATACACTGCTGCACTTCTTGGAAACCTTTTCCCCGCGTATGACGGAGATGCAATCTTTATAATCATAAAGTTTGTAACACTTTGTACATACCACATATTTCACAAAATCGGTTTCAACTCCTCCAACGTTTAGGAGCTTTTGAAATTTATAAAGGCTTGATGGAAAGTTACCGACAACGTAGGTGATACCAGGTACACATGATACAAGGGTAGTAATTAGAACAAACAAAAAGGTTATTAAGCTTTTCAAAGCACAGTCAGTGATGCCAAATGTATACTGCCAAATCGCCAAAAACCTGCAAGTGTACCTAGAGAATAAAGTCGTTTCATCTCTCTCTTCATTGACCTCGATACCAGTTACTTCGTTTTCAAAATCTCTGATCATATCCTCAAAAGCTTCCTGATCGTTCACCAATTCTTCTTCAGCTGCAGCCTCATTAAACTCTTCCATTTCGTTTTCAGATTCCGACGTCTCTTCTTCAATAGCTTCTTGTTCACTCTCCATTTCAAAGTCTACTGGGTTTTCATTATTAATCTTTCTGATACATTTCATTGAATGACGCTCGAAATATTTAGATGTAAAACTTTGTTTGCAGAGTTGGCATTGAATTTCGTCGTCATCCATATCCTAATACAAATATAACATAAAATACAACAGTCCACAGCGGAAATTTCTGGAAAGCCCTGGGGCAAATCATAATGAATGACGCGTATCCACTCTCTAAAGTAAGCTGGAATCAGATTGTGGTTGTTTTCTGCCCATCACGAATCTCTAAAGGAGATAGACAGGCAGCTGAGGTCACAAACAAATTGAACGGGGTGTGAACAATCCCAAACCACTTTTAATTGAAAATATACAACCTAAATATCTAGAAACCATCAACCGGAGTTGTTGAAATTAATTACCGGACGTGTCCGGTAATATTTTAGGACCTGATGACGTCATGCGTGCCCATAGCCTTACTAAAAAAATTTGAGAACCACCATAGACATATTATATACCGATCGAAGCGTTTTTTAACGTAGATTAAGAAAATGGTCAGTAACCATATCTGAAAATATTTTGCTATAAAAAGTTAGGAAGATTTTCCTTTATGTCCGTAACGTCAATTTTACCTGTCCGAGACGAAAAAAAACTCAAAAATTCAAACTTATCAAATTTGAAATCTAAGAAGATATAGAAGACTTTTAAGTGGATATAAAAGAATTCTCAACCTAACTCGAGAAAATCGATCCTAAGGAAAGTGTAATATGACGTCATAAAAACTTCGGAAGCTTTTAACTTTTTATTATCAAATTTTCAGGCATAGTTACTGACCTTTTTCTTAATCTACGTCAAAAACGCGTCGATTGGTATATAATATGTCTATACTTTTTTTTCATAAAATTTTTCATTTTGCTTGTGACGTCATCAAATACAAAAATATTTTTGGACGCGTCCGGTAAATATTTTCAATCTGTCCGGTTGATGATTTTGTGTTCAGAAAAGCCATATCTATTGAAAACAAATGTTTAAAGTTTGCTTGCAAACTTTGTAGCTACTGCACTTTTTTATGTGACCTCAGGTGCCTGACTATGAAAACATATACAGTATGTGGCCCCCAAAACGGCGATCAAATTTGAAATTTCTCTCAAATCTAGGGGAAAAGAGATTTTACAAAAATTTTTGCTGCATGAAAACCTTTAACATCTCTACTTTATTTCCTTGAAGTTCTTTTTCAAAATTTTCAATTTCAACAATATTTTTCAATCGCTTAAAGATAGGTAGCTTTTTTCTAATGGCCCCCAAAACGGAGGTTTGAAATTTTAGCGATTTCTCGAGATATCTTTAAGATATAAATACAAAATTTTGACCATAGTTTTGAAATATGATTTAGAGGGTTTTGGGCATAAATTTATTTGATAAAATTTTTACAGTATACCCCTGGTTGTCAAAATGCAGGTTTGCGGCCCCCAAAACGGAGGTGTAGCTAAAATCAAATTATTAAGCCAGGTGGTAATAGGGGGGAAAACTATGAACATATTTGTGTTTTCCCTTAAATTTACGACCCGATGGATGTAAAATTTATGATTTTTATGAAATATTTCAAGATTTTCGATATTGCAAAGTCCAAACTGAAAATTTAGAAATTTTCAAAATGACAATTTTGATTTAACAACGTCTTAATCAAGTTTTTGAAAACAAATCTCTTTTGAAAATAGTTCCATTCATGTATGGAATAAGCTGTGAAAATTTTAGAAAAAAAGCTTAACTGAAACTGAAAATATTAAGCTTTAAAGATATTTTTCTCCTTTATTTTGCAAAAAATGACAGAATTTGCCGTTTTTGCTGATTCAGCGAAAAATTTTATATATAATGTTAATTTTTTGTTATAAACTATTAACTGAAGGTGATAGGAATAGAATTCCAAGATTTTTTGCTTTTTCTCATATTTAGAATTTTCGGTTTTGTCAATGCTGATTCTAGGGCTCCAAAATACTGGTTGACCTTCAAGATGCTATATCTTTTACCCAGCCTCTAAAGTCACAGATGTATTTGCATTTTCTGAACGGCATTAGGTGTAGAAAGTTTCCTATACCCCGTTTTCATAACTTATTTTCAATATCCAAGGAGCTAGAGCGAGTTATATGCAATTTTTATCTAATTTTGGTGTTAAAATATTTCCTTTAGACGCAACTATGTTATTTTGAATCCGTCTCAAACCAGCAAAAACATGCTCATTTTTAAGTATAACCATCATTCTTTCAAAATAAACAAAAATCGTTTAATTCTGATAAATCTACAAGTCAGAATCTTCATTTTAATGAAAACCTCCGTTTTGGGGGCCGTCTCCGTTTTGGGGGCCATATACTGTAGTCCCGCTGCTGAGATCGAAAAAAGTGGCTAGAAAACGATTTTCGGGATACATCTCTTAGATCTAACTTTTTTTGGTGGAAACTCGCGAATTAGTATGTGTAGATTACAAAATCAAATCAGTATGGAAAAGTTTTCAAAATTTCATCCATTTAACCCTGTTCAGTCTACAGGCTGCCCACGCAAAGACTCGTTTTCACAAGAAACTCGTCTCCGGACCCCAAATATAAATATTTTTAAAAATGGATGTTTAGATTTGCATATATTCACTAACGCAGCAAATATGCGAAATTTCAGTCAAATCATCCCATTTTTTAAGTCTACAGTGTGACCTAAAGTTTCAGCCTCGTTTTGACGAAGAACTCGTCCCCAGACCCCAAAAATCCAAACTTAAAAAAAATGGCAAATTGCATCTGTAGATATTCACCCAAGGGGCAAGTGTGCAACGTTTCAGCAAAATCTGACCATTGTTGAGGTCTGCAGGCCGCTCCTAAGTTTCAGCCTCGTTTTGACGAAAAACTCGTCCCCAGACCCCAAAAATCAAAATTTTCAAAAAATGAAAACTTAGTTCTGCAGATATTCACCCAAGGGCCAAGTGTGCAAAATTTCAGCCAAGTGAGACAACTTTTGAAGTCTACAGACTCATTCGGAGTTTTTCAGTTGACATTCGATGTTTTATCGATGGTTTTATCGGTTTTAGCCGTTTTTCCTACATTTTCATCGCTTGAATTAATTATTAGTGTAATATTTTGATGGCTTTTTGTATTTACAAGCAAAATGCATCATAAAAGTGAAAACTCATGACCTAGAAACTGTCAAGTTCATGAAAATCGATTAAAATCGATTAACTCGATAAAAGTCTGAAATTTGCTGAGATCTGACGTATGGTCGTTTTTTAATCGAGTGCCCCACCCCGGCTCTCTGCCAAAGAATAAACCAAATTTTCTTATAAAAAAACGTGCAGTTATTGGAACCTAATCACGAGGGGAGCAAACTATATGTGTTACTTACGAGGCCTGGAAAACCCAAGTTATGAAAACCCAAGTTTGAAGTCACAACTCGGGGTTTCTAACTTGGAATTTCCAGGGCTCGTCACTTACCAGAATTTTCCAAGGACGTAAAAATCACTTCCAAGAAACGAAAGAATGAACCACAAAACCAATTTTATTTTCCTTTGGTTTTCTATTTTTTCTATAAGAAAGAGACATTATCAAAATTTGAAAAAAGCAAAGGCTCGTTACATACACAAGTGTGATTAATAAAAGAGAGTCACTTGTCCAAAATATTTTCTCTTGTTTCTAAAGAAATTTGCTTTGCTTTAACTTCAATCATCAAGTATAAAAACACTTATTCAACCTTCACTTTCATTCACTCTCTCTAGCTTGTACAATATTTCTTATAAAAAAAGGCGGGAATATTGTTTGTTTATCTTCTTGTGAGAAAGGACTTTTTACTACACGGGGGTTATGTCAATCTTTTTCGTATAAATGGCTTCGTCAATTAAAAAAAAACTACCAACAAAAATATTTTGAATATGATAAAAACAATTCCCAGTTTTATTTCCTTGCTTGGAAATGCAAAACTTTTTCAAGTAAACACTAATTATAAATTCTTATTAATTTTTTACTATTTTTTGATCCCCTGACTACTTTTGACGTAAAAATAATTGAATCGACTTCCATAACGGAATTTGATTGGTGTGCGCTAAAAAAAGTCGTCCCTGATTGGATGACTTCTTTTTATTGTATTTGTTTGGCGGGAATTTATGGGAAATCACACATCTCTTCAAGATTTTGTCGAGGAAGGACGTGCTGTGATTTTTATTTTTATTAAACTCATAACTTTTGCAAACGTTTGGAAACAACATGGCGAAGCAAATGTCTTTTGAGAAGTTCAAGTCCTCTTCAATGAGATCAATTTCAAAAAATGTGGTACACCCAAGCAGTCCATACGATCCGAAGACAATGAGAACATTTCACCATCCTGCATCCATTTCCTCATCGCCATCTACCCCAACCACCAAATCCAAAACGAAGAAACCAATGGCAATGAGAAAGAAAGTTGATAAAGCTCGGTCTTTTGTTGATTCTTCTGATGAATATCAATCTGAAGATCAAGATTCATCAGCACCTTTGTTTTCGCCAAAAACATCAACTCCATCGCAAAATGTGAACAAAGAGCTGAAGGACGCCAAAACAGGTACGTCAGAATGCTTTTATTTTTCCTTATTTTCTATGAAATACTATCTTAATCTGCATTCTGTGTTCTGACATTTTGTTTTATTAACAGTGGACTGAAGCACTTAAATTTTTGAAGATTAGAAACAATGTGCTAAAAACACTTTTGAAAACTACCTTGATTTTGACAGTAGTCGTAGTGATAAATGTATTCCATTATTAATGCATTAACATAGTAATGAACAACTTCTTAGGGGTCTGATCCTTGATTTAAAGGGGTTTGGAGAGCATTATTTAAAAATTTTATCTGGGTTGTTTTAAGGGTCCTGGAATGCTCCTCACAAGAGGTTTGGGGTCACTGGGAAGCTAAATTTATTTTGATATTTGTGTTTTCAGAAATAGATAATTTGAAGCAGTTGTGTTCGAAAATGCAAGAACAATTAGAAGACCTGCAAGCAAAGTCATCAAAAGGAGGAAGAAAGAGGAAATTAGAGGCTTCTATTAAAGCTAAGGTTAGAAAGGATCTAGACTATTCAAATATTCATAATCAAACATTAGCATTACAGAGAATCAAGATAGTCAGACTTCAAGAGAATTATTAAATTATTATTATTTTTAAAAATGAGTTAACTTTAGAACTATGAGTAAAATATAGTTACTAGTACAATTGATTGACAATTAGGTTGTTATTTTTCTTGAGGAAATATCTAATGTTCTTGCTGTTATAAACATAGAAAATATTTAAGAAAGGTTTATAAAAGATTTTCTTTTATCTAGAGACGTGTTCGTAAAAGTGTTGGTGACTCAATGGATGTTGATGGGTATTGTTGGGACTTATCCAATGGTAAAGGGTGAGTGAAAGTCTTATACTCATTTTTTTAAGAGATATATACAAGTTTTGATGGACACTATGATAAGTTCTTCTTATTTAAGGCTTTGCAGGCTCTTAGAACACTCAATTTCTTAGGAAAGACAAAAATACTCACAAAATTGTGTTCACATTAAGAAAATTTTCTGTCTTATAACCATAAGGCCTGAAAAGTTTTTGAAATGTTACTTTTAATAATCTTTGACCAAGGTAAATAAATAACCTTGTTTTGCCTTTTTTATTTCATTTCAGTTCAAATATGTCATTTTAGAGACATAAACATAGGTCTAAGTTAGTTTTGACACTGAAAAAATACTTTTGTCATAATAGGACTTAGCTTTTTCGTCATGCCTTACATCTGATTGTTTCAAATTAATGCCTCTCCTAGTGGGGTGTTTACTTGAGCAGGCATTAAAAAGAAGGGGCGTTTGTTACAGGCAATACAGTACTTAAAAATTACAACCCAATTCTGTTGTTGTGGGCTAATTTAAATTATTGTTGTTGTTTCCCTACAATCACTTGAAACGTGGGCCTATGCTGGAGTTAAAATATTTAAATATATACAATATATTTAATTTATTTTCAGCCCTTTTTCTGGTGACAATAAGAAGCTATCTGGGCATGCTATCGAAAAGGTTCTTGGACTTTACCCTGAAATGGACAAAGTAGAGATTGAAAGTAAGTTCAGGTCCTAAATCCTTACATATTTTTACTTTTGTGTAGCAGATGTTTATATTCTGTTTTCATTTGCCCTTTTTATACTGATTTCGATGAGCTTTAGAATTTTTGCAAGCTCTCATTACTTGACCTCGGGTAATATTTCTCTATACAGCCCTCACTATTACTGTATTAGGAGGACCTTTATCCATGATAGATAATTTTAATAAATATTATATAAAAGGTAAAACAAATATGAGTTATATCAATTAAAAAAAATTGCTTATATTTTAGATGCTATTCGTATTAACTTTCGTTCACGAAAAGACAACAAGCGCAAACTAGAAAACAATCCTAATTACCGCGCAGATTCATCCAAAAACAGCAGAAAAGACACTGTAAGTAATATAATCTTTATTTGAATCCAAATACTATTAGGACACATCTTTTGCAAGAACTGACTTACTGAAAAACTAAATTCTTCAAAGAAAATTTACCATAGAACTTTTTTTGGTGGGAACTAATTTTGACGAATGGCAAAAATCGAAAAATCCTGAAAATTTTTTATTTTGGCGAGAACTAATTTTGGGAAATGACAGCGTAAATTTATCTTGCCTCATTTAAAGCTTTTTTGTGAACTCAAGATATATTTAGGCAACATACCAAAAAATTTAATTGTTTCACTTTGCTGAATTTTGTCTAAATTTGTTGAATTCAACAAAATTAGTTCCCGCCAGAATTCTAAAATGTTTTCAAGCAAGTAGCATTATATTCAAGGGGGGATGCTCGATTTTTGACATTATTCAGTTAGAATTGTCAAGCAGATAGTTTGAAGGAAGTGACCCTAGAAATTTAGACCTCATGTATAGTTAGCAACAAAATGCCTTCATCTGACAAAATACAGCAGATATTCCTATGAACTGCTCGTCGGACGCTTCTCTATATTGAATGTTTGAGTCATTATAAATCCTGATTGACGACTTTCTTTAATTGTTTCTTTAATATTTTTAGAAACTGAACAATCGCTTGAAGGCATTAAAGCATCTGAATGTAGATGATGAAACAAGGAGTGCCATTTCTGGTATTCTTGTTCGTCCACTTATGTCCTCGGATGATGAAGAAATAGACGGAAACAAGAAGACATTTATTGTTCGTAAACCATGTTGGAGGACCGAAGGTGTAACCAATTGCTTCCATACTCTTGATGAGGCACGTCAGAGTAATCTGTCCAAACATTCTCTTTTCCGTCTCATGGATAGAAAAGATGGTCCACCCTCTGATAGGGAAGAACCGAAATGGTCGGAGGAGATGGTGAAAGCCATCAAATTTTTTGATTGAATAATAGTCCAAATGTTCCAGTCAGAATAGCATGAAAAACTAATATAGAAAATATTTGAAATCTAGGAATACGAGGAAAATGAGGCTTATGACGTCATGACAATAATATTTGGAATTTAGCTATCTTAAATTCATTCTTATCAGTTTTTCATGCCCTTTCAACTGGTATATTTTTTTAATTTTGAGCTTAAATATTTATTCTATCTATAATACCTGGTCATGGCATTTTGTCACCTAAATTTTGCAACATAATATTAATCTTTAACAAAAATTGATACTTTTAAACAATGCTGTTTCGCTGCTTTATGAATTTAGCAAACTTTAAAGACATTTAATTGAATGCAAACATAATTGAACTTTTGCCTGGAGAAAACCTCTGTGGTTTTGAGTAAAATCAGTATTTCTTAAAGTCGAAAACTTTTAACATAATCATCTTGACTTTATATTTAGGCAAATATATTTTGAGATTTTGCTTAGGACAATACTGAATAGGAGGATTCCTCATCCCAGATATCTCATCTGATCATCTTTTTAAATGGGCAAGTTTGAAAAATTTCAATAAATGATAACAACCACTAATTTTAGTCCCAATTTACTTATTTATTTACTTTACTGTGTGGATACCACCTTTTTAATATTTTTTTACCTCACGTCATTAAACATCAAGATGTCCTAGATTTTGGCATTTTTGAATTGAGATTAAATTGAAAGACTTTTTTTCAGCCTCTCGACTTTTCTAAGTTATGAATAATTAAAGTTCACTTATGACAATTTAACATTGATTTTCACCACTACATTGAAGAATCCCAATGAATTTATTTATTCTGTAATTATTCAAATTATTTAATAATTGTATCTACTTTTATATAATTTGTATTCAGTTTTGGTTTGGAAAAATTAAAACAATGGTATTCAATTTCTCCATTAGAAAAAAACCTGAAAATTTTTTTCTCCCTTCTAAATTATTATAGCAAATTGTTTTTTCATAAATATTATTTGGAACACCTACACTCATTTTACAATATATATTACAATATAAGCTAACGGGAGTCCCATTATGCTATTAAAGTTTTTTCCACAACAATCCTCGAAATTTGCTGATTTTCATGTTCACTTCTTCTTATAGACCTTTACTTAAAGACTTCTGTTTTTCAAAAATCGTTTAAAACTGAACTCATTTTTATTGGTTTACTTCGACCTAATTGTAAAATTGAAATGAACATCGTGACAGTTTTCGCGTCCGACTATTTTGTATATTCACTTACGATAGATGAAGTTTCGGAAATTTTGATTGCGAAAAGGTGGCTTTCTGACTAAAAACGGATCAGATTCTCAAACTTTACGTTTCTAGATAAACGACAATATGTAATTTGCGCAACAATCGCAAAACGAATACGTGTCTAGCGGAATGCGGGAAATATTAACTAGCGACTTAATCGATAGCCCTGGTGAGCAGAGATACCTTTGAGATGGCTTAAAAACGATGCCATCTGAAAACAGTTTCAAAAGTGTCAGAACACAATTTAGAGAAGGAGTAAAAACCACATCCACAAACTATCCAGCGATTATTTGAAAGCAATTCAATTATGGCTTTTAGATTGCTTTCTTTGATAGCTTTCAGATAGCGTTATCGACGAAAAATGGAAAGCAATCGAAAAGCAATCCCGAAAGCAATCTCAAAGCAATAATTGGATGGCTTTTGGAAAATATCCTGGATGGTGTATTGATGCCTTATGTTTGTTTCTCAAAAAAGGTATCCACAAGCTATCCCGGATTGCTTTCAAATTGCTTTATAACTCAGTTTATAAAGCAATCGAAAAGCCATACAAATTAATCCCATGATGCTTTATTTTTGGACACATGTTAAAGATGGCAGAACAGTCATCAAACTTTGAAGTCAACAAGTTTGTGTTAGTCAGTCAGTCAGTCAGGACAAAACTTCAATAAAAAGTGCATACTTTTTCGCAATATTAGATTATACATATATAGATGCACCAAATCATACAGCAAATCAAAAAATAAATTGTAAGTATTCTAGTAATTCTAGAAGTTTTCTAGTTTCCAACATGAGATGATTTTTCAAAAATATTCTAAAAATCTGTGCCTGGGCTGGTCTAGTTCTCAAATCTTTTCAGCAGTAGTTAAATAATACGATAATAATAATATGGATTTTTGAAAGCAGGTTACCGCCCCGTCTTTTGAGTTTTCAATGTTGACTCCCTTCAGTGTTCAATGGAAATAGAATTAAAGTAAAACCGAAGGTCTTTTCAAAAACAAATTTAGAGTAACTTACACTTTGTTTGCGTTTGGTGGTTCTTTGTGACACTAATTGATGTCTTCTCTTTTTTCATTGAAAGAAATATAATTTTCAAACTAATGTTCTTATGCAGCTATTTTTGCTATTTTCTCTAAGAGCAGCTCCTCGCATTTGTGACTTCTCTCTGGAACTGGACTTTGTTTTGTTTTTATTTTTTAGAGATTCTAATTTCGAATGTTCGAATCAAAGTTAGATGGTGTCTGAATGGCTTTTCTAAAAACATCTTGAAGACAAAACACATCCACTAAGCATCCAAACTTGATATTTCAAAAGCCATCTGAGTCGACGGCTTTGAAATGTTTTTTTTGTAATCTGAAAGGTATCTGAGCTAAACCATCGATAAACCATCTCCCTGGATAGCTTTTCAATTGCTTCAGGATAGTGTTTGGCTAATAAAGTTTTCCAGATGTCTTTCTAATACCTTTCAAATTGTTTTCATATAAAATCAAGTTTATGAGGGAGCTGCCCTTCACGGATTTCGAAAATAGTGAATAATCGCATTGCGAAAAAGAACGTAAATAAGAGCTTATCGCATCATTTTATCGTCTAACGGATGTGCGATAGATATATATTTTATGCAGTGAATGCTGTGTCAAGGAAAGTTATTTCATGCGCTCTGGCTGTTGAAGTTAACGAAAGGAGCATTGTTAATTTGAAGGTTAATAATTTGTCACTGGCTGTTTTTGAATCAATAGAGGTTAAATATCTAACTACTACATCTACATCCCAAATAAAATTGTATTTCGGTTGAGGAAACCTTTCATTATGAACACCCTTTAGAAGAGAAGAAACCAAGGGATGTTTTCCAATTGGTAAACCATCAATATGTTGATGGTAAGCAGATATTGCGGACCTGTAACCAGCAATTGTACTATGTTCAAGGTCTCTCTGAAAATAATCAGTTAAGAACTCTATGATGAAATTTAGAGGGCATCGAAAGGGATCAACTTGTTTTGTACCACACCAGCTATCCCACATACCCCAGGCCGATTTGTAATGAGATCGTGTCCCTGGTCTTCTTGAGGCAGTGATGAGCTCTGCAGCTTTCTCCGATGATCCCTTTGCTTCGATTCTCTCCCTGAAACTGTCCAAGCCACCAGTTGGAGGCTTTGATTCTGTATTAAAGGGTGTATTATGTTTTGAGGGTTCATCAAAAGGTCCCATTGGTTTGGGATAAGAATAGGGTTTTGAATGGACAATTGAAGACGTTGTGGATACCAGCTTTGAGTCTGCCAGGCTGGTGTTATTAACAAGATTGTTGCCTTTTCGGCTGATACCTTCCAAAGAACTTTCCCTATTAGACAAAATGGTGGGAACGCATACCCCCTTATGTGAGTCCACTGAGTCTGAAATGCATCCTGTCCCCTGCTGTAGGGATCTATTTTCCAAGAATAATAAAGAGGTATTGGTGGGTTGTCTTGAGCCAAAAAGGTCTGTACACGGTGTCCCCCTTGCTTTGCAAAGTTCTCGAAATATCTGAGTTTTTAGTTTCCATTCGCTGGAGTCTTTCACTGATCGTGATTGGCGGTCTGCTTCTACATTCAGGCGCCCTGGAAGATACTCTACAGTAATCGTGATCTGATGCTCTAAAAGGTATTTCCAGATTCCTTGCTTAGGTCTGTTAACAGTTTGCTGTGGGTTCCTCCATTTTCTTCAAATATGTCAGGGCTGCTATTGTCCATCTGAATGTGATGGACAATGTTTGTGGAAAAAGCCTGTGGAATGCTAGTATTGCAAGTTTTGCAGCTTTCAACTCTAGTACAGGAATGAAGATCCTGTTCTGGTGTGCTGACCATTGACCCCTGTTTCCTTCCCCTTGCAGTATGCACCCCATCCTTCCTTGGATGCATCTGAAGATCAAAGTGAGTAGGAGGTTAAAATAGAGAACGTCCTTTGTCAATTGAAGGTTTTGACACCACCAGTTCAGTTCTTCCTTCACTCTTCTGACAAGGAAAATCATTGATCGAATTTTTGTGTCTCGACAGCTCTTTTATCTGTTGGCTTTGAATAGCCTGTACTGAAGAGGGCCGGGGAATGCTACTGCTGCTGAGGCAAGAGGCCAAGAAGTTTTGTGAGATCCCTTATCGATACCTGAGAAGATTCCAGCATATTCTGACACTGGGGAATTATCTTTTCTATTTTCTCTGGTGGCAGGCTCAATTTTAAATTCAACGAGTCCACTTCCACCCCCAAAAAATTAATCTGTTGAACTGGTTCTAGAACTGACTTCTTCATGTTGATTGTGAATCCCAGATGTTGAAGTAAAAACATTAAAGTGTCCCGGGCCATTCTTATCTCTTGAATGGAAGACGCCAGGAGTAAAATGTCGTCCAAGTAAACTATTAGACGGACATTCAACCTTCTCAATAGGGCTATAGGAACTTTCATACTTTGTAAAGACTCTTTGGTGAGCAAGGCCGAAGCACAGGCAAAAAATTGGTAAATTTTTTGTTTCCACTTGAATCTCACATACTTCCTGGATTTTTGACTTAACGGGATTGAGAAATAGGCGTCCGAAAGGTCTATCTTGACCATGAAGTCCCCCTTTTTTAGAAGTTCTTTGAGTAAGGACAAGCTTTCCATCTTGAAATGAAGGTAAGGAGTGTGTTTGTTTAGGGACTTCAGATTTATCATCCTTTTTGCAAACCAGGAACAGAGAACTTAGAAATTGATTTTGGCTTTGAAAATGAACTATTTCTATAGCATTCTTTTCCAACATTTGTTCTATCTCCTGATCTACTAGTGATATCTCCTCTTTTGACATGTTTGGAGATTGGGGAATTTGATTTTGCCTTGGAGTTGAAACAAAGGGTATTTGATATCCCTGAATTGTTCTCAGTATTTCTGGATCTTGTGTTAGTTTTTCCCAATTTCTCAAATAAAACTTCGTTCGACCTGCTTTTGGCAGGTTTTTGACTAATTTCTGAGGAAACAGTGATTTTACTAGAGGGTGCACACAAGAAAGGTATTGTTCTTCCTGGACCTGTCTCAGTGGAGGAATGGGACTCGGTTTTGGAGGTACAAAACAAGTTGATATTTTTTGGTTTAACCCTATTCGGCCTAGGGGGGGGGGGCTCTTTCTGTTCGGAGGTCAAACTATTGGTAATAGTTTTTGAAATAATAGAGCTTTTGCCGTGAAATTTTCTGTAAATTCCTAACTTTTATTTAGCTTCAAAATAAAAAAAAATTTGACACCTAAATATTTTCACACCTTGAGCATGATGACATTTCTGACAGTAAGGTGTCACAAAAATTGACACTTTTCTAATACAAATTTATTTTTGATGTCAAATATATCATTTAAACCGTAATATATTGAATATTTAGGATAAAATAGGCATTTTAAACTCAGACAACTTTTCTCTAAAGCCTTTGTTAGAGTACAATAGCTATTTATAAGAAAAAGGATTTTCGGTTTTTGCTCACTTTGGGCATGCTGAGTGACGTCATCGAAAAAATTTTTGTCAAAAGTTACCTTATGTGAAAAGATCTTGTGGCCAAATTTCATCCAAAAAGACCTACTAGATCNCTTACGTGACAAGATCTTGTTGCCAATTTCATCCAATAGACCCACTAGATCAAAAGTTAAGGGGTGGTACAGGAAAAGCCCCCCCCCCTAGTTCTGAACCGCCCCTAAAAGCCTAGGTTGAATAGGGTTAAGGGAATAGATTAATGCAAGAATAGATTAATGCGAGAATAGATTGATGCGGAATACAATAATGCGAATGACACTTTAAAAATTCATGCTTTGCAGAATTAATTGTCACAGCTAATTTAATATAATTATAAATGAAGAATCTATTAATGCGAATTGGCCAATTTTAGGATATGCGGAAGTGAATATGTAATGCAAATTAGGGCCAATTCGCATTAACTAATTTAACTAATTTTGATGTTTTGACTTTTTTCAATCAATGAAATCATTTGTTTATACCGCACTAAAGGCCTTTCTAGATTACCGCGCAAAAAAACTTTAGAGCCTACTGCAGGAAAGGGAAATGGTTTTGAAGAACCAAATATATACAGAAAGGTTTTAATACTATCCAAATATCAGGAAAACAAGTGACATTTACATGGTTGATCTAATTGTAAAGAATGTTGACCCCCGTGTTGGTTTTATAACCTATATTTTTGAATTTGTGAGAAGACAAATGTTATTGTAAAAAAAAGTCATTTGGAAGTGTAATCATACCCTTTCCAGGGAACTGGACCAACATTTTTTAAGTCAGAATTCATTGCCAGTACTGCCGCAGCGTGGTTTGAAACCTTGTTGTAGGTCTGGTGGAAAATGGATTTTTCTGAATGAAACATTACTGCGCTAAGAATTTTCTTATTTTGACAAAAAAAGGTTTCAGGTTGTTAGTTTTATTTTACTGCGTGCTCTGTCTTATTCTTTGTGTAGGCAATGAAAACTCCTGATTTTTTGTTTTTGTCGTGCTCGTCGGCAGAAATTTGAATTTTTTTTTTCACGTCTGTACGGCATTTCGTGACCTCTACAAAAGCGACGTTTGCCTGAGGGGAACAGCAGTGTGACGAAATCGATTAACGATCGAGGAATCGATATACTCGATTGAATACGACTCGATAATGGATCAACGAAGGATCGACTCAGGACTTTTTAAGGCTGAATTTCCTCGTTCCTACATCGTAAGGAACGGTAAAGGAGATTAATGGGAGTCCAGCCAGAAAAAAAATGATAGAGCATGCATAATTACTGTATCTGCATATTGTAATATATGGCATGGGTTAAACAGGGGGACCTCTTTGAAAAAGGTCTATTCCATCGATCACATATCGATCCGTCATCGAGCCGTTCCGATGATCGATCCTATCGAGCACGGGAGTCTGGCACAGGGCAGGGAGCTCCGTACTCTCCCTGAGATCTATAGGGGGTGATACTGAATAAACATAGCTAATAGTTGATAGTAAGAAACTTTAAAGCATTGGTCTTTTTCATGCTCTTCATCCAAAAGCAACAACCACAAACAAAACATTGCAAACACAGATTTGCCTGCCTCACTTGCCCACTCTCTTTTTCAACTGGATTCCTATGTTCCTTTTCAACCTCCAGACATACATTATCTGAAGACAGAAGTTATGATTTGAGAAACAAAAAAAGAAATCAAAACTCGCCTGTGTTATTAAAAGAATTTGCTTGATTGACAAGATCCAACAGATATGCTCTAAAATGATTGACAAGATCCAAAAGATACGCTCTATGAAAATGATTAACAAGATCCAACAGATATGTTCTAAAAAAATTTTGTTTGTTCTTCGAGCTTCGACTTTTGCCGTCTGTCTTTATTTCCTCTGCGCGCGAAATTTTTTTGACATTGGAAAAGCATAGCCGGGGGTAAAAATAACAAACATCTTAAGGTTTTGCAATAAAAATAAACCAGCCGAGGCTGGAAGGTCAGCCAATAGAGCTTAGCTAGATAGCTTTAATAAATGGGTTAACAGATGTAAGAGATGTACTGAAACAGAGTAGACTAAAAATGTTGAATAATGTACAAAATGTGAAACATTTGATAACTTGATTTAATTATTTAAAACAAGCCTGAGAGCTCCTCCAGCCCCCCCCCCCCACAGAAGATCAAAGTATACTTCTCTTTAGCATTTAGCACTGTTTTATGACATCAAACAATTAAGCTATAGTTCATTACTACAAATAAAAGAGAAACATAGTGTAAACTTTTTGTTAATTTCATTCCAGTCAGTTTTGATCAGTTTCTGTTGGATGTAGATATATCCATATCTGACCAAGTGTTATACGAGAAATAAATAAGAAAATTGCCAATACGGCAGAACCAAAATGAAGAATCCATCAAATACATGAAACTGTACTTTTTTTTTACTTGATAAAACTCAATAACCACTTTCAACTAACAAGCTACAAACTTTAAGTCACAAAGCGCAAACTCAGAAAAACACAATTTGCATCAAAAACTTTGCAAACGTAGTTCATATTATAAACATTTCAACAGGAACTGTTTTTGGTAGACTGGTCAATTACAGAACCATTGTCAGTTGTCTGCAAGGCCAATGAGGTATGTAAAAACTGACTGCTATTCAGTCAAAGCCAAAATTTTGGCAAGGTCAAAAAACATAATTTGCGTCCAGACTGTTGACAAAGGTTAGTTTTTAATATTCAAAGTCAAAAAGCCATTTGTCGTAACTTCTGCAATTCCATTAAAAACAAGTGATACATTATGGACCTACCTGAATGAAAAATGAACACGTGAACAATTCCTATGATTAAATCCCGAGAAAAGTTGGTAACAGACGAACGGACGGACAGACGAACGAACACAGGTTAATTTATAGGACCTTCAGGTAGGGCGGTCATCGAAAAAATGCTCTGTTCGCGTCGCAACGGGTGTTAAAAATAGATGCAGACGGACTGGCGGTCAAAAAGATTCCCGGGTTTTTTTTAATCACGCCAGTAACTCAGGGGCGGGTGGTAACGCGAGCAAAACAATTTTTCGATGGTCGTCAGAGCAATTGAGAAAAAAGCTATACTTCAAAAGAACAAATTGCTTTTCCTAGATTTTTTTCCGCATCTCCGCACCGGAAAATCAGCGGAAAATTTGATGCGGGCGGGTGACGCGAATAGAAAAATTTTTCGATGACCGCCTAGGTCCGAAAATGTGACTGATCATTGTCCGGGTGCATGTCACTAGTCCGACATTTTCTAGTCCGACAGTAAAATAGTCCGAATCTATAAAATAAATTTAAAATTTGGAAGTCTTTTTTCCGACGTCACTTTTGTCCGAAAACGGAAGATTTTTGAGTGTCAAATGTTGAATAAGGGTTTTTCACTGAGATAATATTAATAAAAGTTGATTTTGGCGGAATTTTGACATAATTAGAAATAAAGGAACAATCAGGGTTGCAAATCACTAAAGAAGAGTAGTAAAAACAGCTAAATCCAATTTCTTGACTCTTGAAAGCCTAATCCTAACAAGCTTACCAAAAATTAAGAAAAGTCAGGTTTAGGGGCCTAACCTCAAAATCGAAACTTTGGATTTTTGGAAAAAAATGTGCCTCCTCTTCCGCGATTCATATTACGATTTTTATATGTTTTTCTTTTACTCGTTGTCGGACAAAATTGTTGTCGGAATACTGACGTATTCGTCAAACCCAACGTCGGACATTTATACTGTCGGACTAGAAAGTGTCGGACTACTGACGACCTCCCCATTGTCCTACTTTGCACTTGAAGCAAAATCACAAAATCTTGAAAAACACAATTTGCATCCGGGGCCGTCCATATAGTACGTACGCAAAGATTTTCCAAATATTTGACACCCCCTCCCCCCTGTACGCAGAGAACAATAGAAATGACTTCGTTTAAACAATAGATGTACGCTTTTGCTTAAATCCCTCTCCCTTCTTCACTGCGTACGTACTATATGGATGGCCCCTCCAGTCTGCGTAAATAAATTTTGTAGTTTAGTACCGTCAAGTTACACAACATGCACACAACCATCTTGAAGACTTTGCTGGTCGCAAATGATAATCGAAAGCAAAACTTAACATTCATAACTATGCGGGGAAGCTCATTTTTCCCCCGTTTTGCTTTAAACTCGCTTTTGATTGCTCCATGATTTTCGGCGATTGATTTACCGCCTTGGCGGAATAAACACACGACCATAATAAATAAATTCAACAGGGCAGTGGTGTAGCAGTTAATTTCAACTGGGAGTCCTCTCTTATGTGCCAAGCACTAGCAGTGTTTTTTAAACTTTAAAACAATGTTAAATGAAGACCAGATTGATCTGTTTTTTATGGCTGTGCAAGTTGTGACGAGAGTGTGCATGTTGTGTAACTTGACGGCAGCCCGCTTTCTGCAAGTCTGATAAGAGATATCTATAAACTGTTATCGCCATTCATTTCATTCCATCATTCAGTCAAAACGTGCGCCAAGGTTTAGAAAAGGTTAGAAAAACACAATCTGTGTCCGGAACTGCGTGAAAAATAGTTTGATCAATTTCAACTATACATTAATATTAATATAAATGATCAAATTCCAAAGACCATTTGTCATAATTTTGCAAGTCCAATAATAGGAGATGTGATGTCATCATTTCATTTGGTTCCCGTCATCTGACCGACCCTGATTTACGGTCAGCAGGTAGAGTTGGAGAGTAGTCGGAAAGCTTTTCCGCTGCTTTGCTGGATTTCCACTGTCGACCTCTGCACGCTCTGTGTTTACAAGTTTTCAAATCGAAGTAGATAGCCGCATGCTAATGGAGAGTAAACCGAAAACACCAGTTTATCCACGGTTTCTCAATTTTAAAATTCGGATCAGTCCACACGGATTCCCTTTCAACAAGATGTAGCTGCTTCTTAACAGAAAAATATTTTCGACCGACCGACCGAACGACTCCCACTTTTTAAAGTAGAAATGACGGGAACCAAACAATTTTTTGCGATTCGCCTTATCACAAACACGTCCAAGTCCAAAAAAGCACGATTGCATCCGGTCTTTATCAAATTTATACAGTAGCTGTACTTTTGTAAACTTTATCAAATTCTAATAACATTATAACACCATCAATCCCCCTAGAGGCAAACAAGAAAAATATATTTTTATTGCAAAAACTATTAAAAAGCAGCAATAAAAAGCATCAGAAAATTCAACATAAACAAAAACTTGAGCAAACGGCTTTAACATTTAAACCTTCAAAAGATGTAGAAAAAGAATCCCCTTGATGAAAATCCTGTGTTTGATTTGCCGAGTTAAAAAAATAAATGACAGAAATTGAAGCTTGCTTGTACTTTGGTACAACACTGTACTGACTTATCACATCTGACTTTATCGCTTGAGCCGCCATCTTGAAACACTACATTATGATCTGTAAAAACAACGCACGCTAAAAGTACCCAAAAAGTTAACCCGATCGGAAGAAAGTTTAGAAATCAAAGTGAGATCGGAAAATCGGATTTTTTTTTCCGTCTTATGGTGGAAAATTTTACCTATTTGAATGCTCAGCTTCGGCCGACCAATAATAAATAAAACAAGAAAAAATTGAACTATGAAAAGAAATTGTTATTTTTTGCGCCCAAATAGGGAGTGTAGCATCCTTTGGCAAGATCCGCATACGCGAGACGTAAAAAATAATGTATATGTTCGGAGAAGTGGCTCGAAAAGTGCTTGACAACGATGGACGATCGAGAAGTGCTTGACAACGGTGAAAAATGTCGACTTTGCTCTAAGGAATGATACGATTTAACCAGTGAAAAGAAGCATCCATCTCGTAAATTTTACTGAAAATTACTTTTAGAAAAGCTTTGTTTTTGTTTCTATCATTTTATGCAAAAAAAATAAACTTTTTTGCAAAAAAGTAAAAAGTTACTGAAATTATATCGAGTTTGATTTGAAACATAAACAAAGATGGCAGTTTTTATCGACAAGATCCTGCCGATTTTTTTAAGCTGAAAGTCATCTTTTGCTTGTAAAATGACGTTGCTACTGTTCACACTATTAGAAATTTTACTCGAGTATCATTCTTGAGGTTTTTTACCACTTCCTCTGGGAGAGGTGAGAGCTGTCTTATCCTCTACTTGCTGATGTGGCTTTCAACTGAAATTTTCGATAAATGGTTTGATGATGGTTGTTTACATAGACATTGTGGCATCCAAACTTCATGGCACTTTTTTGTGATAATTGATTGGAGTAACCATTCCTATTACATCGATTAATTTCATGGAAAACTGTTCTTGTGACTTGATCAAACCAAATATCAACTGCAACAGTCAAGTCAGATTTAAAACAACATTCGGATTTCGAAATATTTTAACTTTTTGGTAATTTTATTGGAATTATGTCATGGTTAAACTTAACATTTAGCGGATATTGTTGCCAAACAATAATTTTTTGTAACGTTGTCTGCCAATACACTGATCGTTGTTCAACTATTTGAGTAACGCTTTTATAAAAAATATCATACGCCATTGAAATACTTGCTTTGGTGATTGTGGTGGTCAGTAAAATTCGTTGAGGGACGGTGTGAAGAGCAACATTTAGACTTCAAATTATTTTAACTTTTAGACTTTACAACTAGCCTAGCTGGGAGACCCGTCTACTCTGTTCGTGTGATTTCAGAGTATAGCATTTAGTTAAAACGAATAAAAATATAGAAATAACAGAGTAGCCGGGTATTTTTGTAGATGCCAAATCTGGTCGCAGAATTCTATTGGCTGTCAAACAATTGTTGAAATCACGCGATATTATTGTTTTGATTGGAAGTGCGTGAACCTGATTGGCCAACCTTATCAACGGCTTTTTTGGCACGAAATTCAAAGCAAATGTAAACAAATTCAAACTGGGTCAAAAATACCATACTCTCAATGAGTAGTTTCTGATGGGATTTTTGCTTATGTGGTGTAAGTTTGAATAGAGAGTATGGATCTCCAGACTACAACTAGCCTGGATATCCAAGCTCAAAATTTTAGAAAAAATAAGTTTTACCTCAGCCGGACAAAGTTCTAAAATTATAGAGCTTGGTTCACCTAGAAATCAGGTGTACCCCTGTTGACAGATTTTCCTGCATGAATCCCATGGCTGCAAATAAAAATATGCACATAATGACATGCATAATTTCAAGATGGTACCCCAGCAGTGATAAATCAATTTAGAATGGCAGCCTTGACCATAAAATATAGACAGTGTGGTGGAAAGTCTGTTAGACAGAGAAAGTGCAAAGTGAATTTTGGAGAAAAAAATTATCAAAACAAAACTTCCGACCCAAAACAGCATTACAAAATTGGCAAACTGAAAAAAAGAATTGAAGCAAAATAAAGATATACCTTTAGTTCTTTACACGGTGCAAGCATGTCATTAAGAAAATTAAAACAAGATATCTAAAAGCAATATGAAAAGAAAACAACCAGAACATCTAGGGCTGGATATCCAGGCTACTTGGCCGGATATCCAGGCTACTTTACAACGTGAAGAACAGACACATTATTTTTAGGAGTTTTTTAATTATTCTTGATGAAACGAGAAAGACTTTGTGGTTTGAGATCAAGCAAACATTACACTATTATTCCCATCCAGATTCGATAAAATATGATTCGATATTAAGTTGAAGTTGGTTTGATATTCTACGTTTGACGTTTGATATTCGTTTGATATTCTCAAATTTGGTTTTTTAAGTTCCTGTGATTACTTTTGGGATTGGAAACTATTGGAAGTCAATAGAGTTTATTCTCAAGGGTTTCTGTGCCAAATTTTATTAATCTCCGTCACAGTGTGCTCCCTCTAAAAATTGGCAACTTTCAAACCTCATTTCGGCCAAAATGACAAAATGGGGTCCTGTGGGGGAAAGGGTTCATCTTTGAAATTGGAAACTATTGGATGTCAATAGAGTTTATTCTCAAGGGTGTCTGTGCCTAATTAAGCCGCTCTTCATCGTTCTTTTTATGCTGGAGCTGTTTATTATTAATTTAAGAGAGGGTCTATTTTCACAGATACTTATGCTAAAAAATTCTAGAAGATTTTTTTTTAAGACACATCAAAAGCCTTGTATAAAATACTCTCTGCAACAGACAGTACAATCAGCTACGGTGCTATTTTTGAGTTTTATTTTTAATTTCGCATAGCGAAAGTATTACGATAGCCTTTCTATGTATGTATCGAGAAAATTTTTGGGGCGCAAATCATGGCGTGGGCATTTGGCTGCGGGCGTACTACGGCCAGTATTCTAAAGGAAGACTCACTCACAAAGATAAAAAGTGATAAAAAGCAGCGCTTTTCTTAATAATTAAAACATGCTAGTGCAAGAAGTGTAACCAAGCATTTGTAAACATTCATCGTGAGAACTTTTTAATGGCTGCTTGATTGCACATGCTTTGAAACTTGCTGCTGCTGTATAAATTTTTATCATGTTTTCTGGTCTTTTGTAGAGTATTTAAAGAGGTATATTCGTTTACTACTAAGTATTTTATGTTTGTGTAGTTAGTGAATGCACCAATAAATTGATAATGCTCAGTAAGTAGTATCAAAAGTGTAAATTTTCCACAACATTAACACACGCCTCTCTTCTCTTTTTCACCAAAATTACAAACAGCGCAGGTATGATATTTTTCCCCATTTTTTTCACCAGACAGTTGTGTGTTAATAGTGAAACCAGTTGTGACAATTGATTTCCTAGAAATCATGTCAATTGAAATTCAGCAATCATTTTCGTAATCAAAACGACCCTGCCTGCTGGACACCACTGTACATTGTATGGTGATGTACGATGAGTGTACGGTGGGGTGTACGGCGGATCTCAAATTAACCTATTTTCACCACCGTACAAAGTTCAAGCGCACAATGTACAGTGGTGTCCAGGGTCGTTTATAGAACTGTCGAACTATCCAACAAAATTAAACCGAAATGATAGCTGTTTGATTACCGAACCTGATTTAGTACTGTAGGAAAAGTTTGATGACAGTTTTTTATCAGATGAAGTTATCACAGGATAACTGACAAGAGATTGGGGAGGGTTTGTTTAATGGGATGCAATTTAAAGCAGTTACTGTGAAGTCGGTAACTTGGATAGCCATCAAATGACTGACCAATCAAAGCAGCAAAATTTCAAAACAAATAAACTAGGTATGCAGTTCCACTCTCAGCTTGACTCTATCGTCTATCTTTTTTTTTATTAACTTGGAATTTAATGACCAGACAGGTCATTCATTTGAGGTGTATGCAAGTTTCCCTCCACTGATGCAAGTTACCCGACTTCACGGTATAAAGGAGTCAAAGTTTAATCTCAAAGAGTATTATTTCTTTAAAGCTTAAGGCTAACTAATTTTTACCCTGCTATTTTCTAGTCCAGAGGCTGGAGCTCAACTCCTCAACTGCTTTTTACCTTTAATGGGCTCTTCTGTCCGTACATGGGGGTGAAAATGGGGGTTAATTAATCAAAAGTCACAATGTTCGGGGGGGGGGGATAAATTTCCAAAAATTTTTTATTTCCTCCACCCCCTCCCCATATTCAAATTTTTTCTGGAAAAGCCCAATGATTCTGATGGTGGTGGGCCATCATTCATATCAGAACGCGAAGATAAACTTTGCGCAAGTGAAAGAAGTCTTTATCACAAGTTCCTTCAAAGCACAAAATGAGGTTTCTGGCATCAACAAATGAAAAATCATTGTTCTCAAGTATATTGCAGTTCTCTGAATTATTCTGAAATTGGAACGCTTATAAAAAGGAAATTTTTAGTGGCATTTTTTTAAGAATTTTTTTGTTTTTAATGGATTGAGATTTTTCATAAGAAAACAGGATATCATAGGACCTGTGTGCACAATACAATGTGTACATTTTGTGTAACGCTAGAATAGATAATGCTGCAGGGGTCACGCTTCACGCATCTTTGTCGTTTATGTTCAAATATTATATGCGAAATTTTCGACTTTAAGTCGTCTTGTTTATTATTGATATTAATTTTTGTTATTTTATGCTGTGAAAAGTTGTATATATTGAGCAAATATTTTTGTAATTTTAATCAGCAAGATTTTTTAAAGCTGTTAAAAAAAAAATTACAAAATTGAGTACATATGACTTTTCAAATACCTCCAGGTGCTTTTGGCACACCCCTGTCTTCATGCATTTCTAATTTTTCCAACATTCTCCTCCTTGGCATAGTCGTTTGGGAGAACGCGACCAGGCGACAGTCTTTTGAATAACTACATGTTTTTTTCTATAAGCATGACATTTATTAGCATGTGCAGACTCAGTTTTTGGTACCTTTATCAATTGTTGGCTCTTTTGTTTTAAGAACAATATAATGCTAAGCGTAATGCGAGCCTGACATAGCGCCATAGGGGCAGACACTTGCTTATAAAAAAACGTGTACATTAATTACTTCAGCAGAAAAAGATCTTATAAGTTGCTTTTTTGTCATTCTGCATTAATGATGGAGTAGTACATTTTGGATTTCTTCGCTTTGCGAAAACAGAACGTTCGTTCCGCAAGCCCTTTTATGTTGATTTAAATGTATTTTTATCCTAATTTCGAATATTTGCCTGCTAGCATTATTACAACAGTTGTTTAAGCGTTATTAGAACCCCCGTATTTCTTTTATTTCTAACTTGGAAGGATTTCGCGCCACACAATCATCCAAATATCAAGTCGTCTAAAAGTCGCCCTTAAGACGTCCTGAAAAGACCGAGTCCGCTAGAGACGTCCTTTAGACGTTTATTATGGACGGGGACGAGAGGCGGACGGACGGACCTGATTTAGACGTACTCCGGACATTCTGTGCCCACTGAGCAGTAGCAAAACTATGCTTTTCTAAAATTGACGTTGCAACTGGTTGAAATGAGTTTAGTGTTATTGTCACTTGTTTATTTTACTAATCAAATTGATGTATTTTATTTCGTCCATGCATATGGTCCATACAGCAAAAAGGGTGATAATTTGATTGTTTTGACTTGCGGTCAAGAAAAATAACTCAAAATCTACCTTACCTTTAAAACAAGAATCACACTAGTTTATCTGTATGTAATTTTACAACATCTTGTTTAATGCAGATTTTTATTTCAAATTTACCAGGGTTTCATCGAAGGATTGGTGTTTGGGACATATCCGTCTTTCCGTGCCAAATGCATCACCTAAAGGAAGGTGACGCGAACGCCTTTTTACGGACGAAGCTGACGGCAGAATCTCTAAGAAATTTTTATTTACTAAAATTGATTTGATATAGAGGTGCGTATTGTGTATAAAATTAATAAGGTCCGGAAATACGTTATTCTTTTATCTTCTCGCCCTTCAATTTTTGATTCTGTAACTCTGTAATTTTAAACATGGTGTCCGAAAAAAGAGCAATGTGTCAAAACAATGTCTTTAAGTAGAGATACTTTGTGTGTGTACCGTAACATGTAATTGCAGATTCCCTTCAGTAAGGTATGCCTCTTAAACTTTATTCTATGATCAGAAACTTCCTTCACTCGAACAAAATTAGTTTTCCTCTTGTGTGTTCGAGTTATAGAGACTCCACTGTGTTTTTTCCGAATACTTTAACAAATTGTTCCTTTTTTATTTACTTGACCAGCGTCTGTTTTCAACGGAGTTTGTTGAACACAATATTTCCCTCAAGGTTCGTGTACGTCTTCACAAGCAATTCACTTCTTCCGTAGACGAAATAATCACGCAATGGCTAATGCTCGATGTAAGTTTAGCTAAATTTTTGGAGTGCGACATTAGTAATGTTAGTGAATATTTGTGATTCTTTTTTGTTATATTTTGTTAAAGCCAATCTGACATTATAATTTCCAAAACGCTGAGCTTGCATAGAGATTGTAGTTATTCCAAAGCTCCATTAAAAACGCAGTCAAAACATTGTATTCAGTCAATTAACATCCTCGTTGAACTGGTTTTATTAACCGTTTTAGAGAAATTTTGAATTGCATTTGAAACCATGAAACACTTTTTCCTCTTTTTATAGGTGATTGTTGATACGATTAAGAATATGTATTCCTGTTCAAGTATAATGGTGGAAAGGACGTTGCAAGATATGTGTCGCTAACAACGTTTTGAGTTAATTGATTTATTAAGAATTTTAGATAAATTGTTATTGTTTTTTGTAAATTAGCTTGGAAAAAGATTTTCATCCACCGGATGCTGCCAATTTGAAAAATTATTTTTGAATTCCAAAGATTTTTACTTTCAAGAGAAATTTCTATATTAAATAAATACTTACCATAAATAAAACTAATTGATCTTTTTGTTTAAAAAATTGAACTGATAATTCTTCAATACAATTTCATCATTTGCTTTTGATATTAGCATTATAAAGGGTGTCCTGGAAAAAAGTCCTGTGTCAGAATACGACTACGAACAGAAAATTTTTTGTGTGTGTATGTCTAGTTTCTCGCTTTAACGCAACACAGTAATTAACACTTAAATGGTTACAATGAAACAGAAACATAAAATATGAATTGTGTAATAAACCAGTTTTTGAAACTACACAAAGTTATTCTACTTGTAGTCATGTTCTGACACAGGACTTTTTTTCAGGACACCTGTACAGCATGTTCTGCTTACATTCTGAAAACGAAATTTTAAAATTGAAAAAAAAAAATTCCCAGTCGATATATTTTTGGCACCCCTTTATAATACACTACCTTCACAGACCCACTGGGAAACCTTCCCACTGGAAAACTGACCAAAATATCGTCCCCGGTGGAAAATTTTACTATTTTTACAATTTTTGTCCTCGTTAAAAATAATCACACAGACCAATCCTCAATGCAAAATATTATGCTTTCCTTTCAATCCCCAATAAATTTATCACTGGAAAAACAAAAGAATTTAACTACCCGATCAAAAAATAATAGGAGAATGAATACCAATCTCCATTGAAACTTTGTCCGTTATTTTTACCCCCACTGGCTGAAAAAATCCTACCGGGTGTGTGAGAAGGGAGTGTTATAATAAATAAACACACTGAAGACCTCCTAAGTAGTTGATACCTAGCTTTAACGCTTATTAAACACAGGCTAGTTTATCCATGCAACTTATAATTTTGACTGCTGGGGAAATACCTGGCAACCTGCCAGGATCGTGTTTTTAACAGAGCGGCTTAAGATTGCCCTTTCCTTTCTTGAAGAAATGTTTTGGAGTCCATCATGCTTTCTGAAATATTGATCTTCAAAACAAAATTTTACAGACATCTAGCTGTGAGTAATTGTTACACGGACGAGACTTTGACTTAGGGCAAATTTTGAAACGTTCCTAAAAAATTCAATTTAACCTAATCTGATGTTGAATAACTTTTACCCAAACCAATGTTCACAATTTTACACATAGAGATTTCAGATTTAGCCCTTATCTACTACATTCGTCTTTTGGATTCAGTTTTATCTCATTTGGGTGGTCTTATGGGATTCCTAAAAAAGCGCGCAAACGTAAAAATATTGATCTTCAAAACAAAATTTTACAGACATCTAGCTGTGAACAATTTCTTATATGAACGAGAATTTGACTAAGGGCAAATTTTGAAGCGTTCTGAAAAAATTCAATCTAACCTAATCTGATGTTGAATGACTTTTAGACAAATTTTCACTATTTTACAGATAAAGGTTTCAGATTTGGCCCTTATATCTGCTACATTCGTCTTTTGGATTCGGTTTTATTTCATTTGGGCGGTCTTATGGGATTCCGAAAAAAGCGCCCAACCGTAAAAATATTGATTTTCAAAACTAAATTTTACAGACATCTAGCTGTGAGCAATTGTTATATGGATGACACTTTGACTTTTTTTGGCAGATTTTAAAGCGTTCCTAAAAAATTCAATCTAACCTAATCTGATGTGGAATAACTTTTAGACAAATTTTCACTATTTTACGGATAAAGGTTTCAGATTTGGCCCTTATATCTGCTACATTCGTCTTTTGGATTCAGATTTATCTCATTTGGGTGGTCTTATGGGATTCCCAAAAAAGCGCCCAAACGTAAAAATATTGATTTTCAAAACAAAATTTTACAGACATCTAGCTGTGAGCAACTGTAACTTGCAAAATCACTGGGCTCAACTTCAGTGTATGTGTTAAGGTGGAAGGCCAAATTGTAAAAACTTTTTTAAAACAGGTTGACGAAGTTTTAGGATAATAGAAGGCCGATGTAAACCCAGGGTAATAGGATTTCGGGTTTAAGGAAGACCCTAATTATAAACCCAGGGTGATAGATATTTGGGATTAAAGAAAGCTCAATTGTACAACCAGGGTGATGGGTACTCGCAATTAGGGAAGGCTTGATTGTAAACCCATATGGATACTCGGGATAAGGTAAAGCTAAATTTCAAAAACCTACTTTGACGGACACCCAGGAAAGGTGAGGCTCAATTGTAAAACTCGGTAAGATTAGAGATGGTGCAGTCTAGGTACATTAATTAAGAGATAACAAATTTTTTTACGTTGTAGAGAAACCTATTTTAAAAACACGTTGGTCTATAATGATAACGCAACGATAGAAAAAACCACACTAAGGCAGGAGAGCTCTGTGTTTTATAACCAAAAAATTTCTTCGGCCCTTACATCTGCGAAATTTTTCTTTTGGATTTAGTTTTATCTCATTTGGGCAGCCTCTATAAGATTCCGAGAAAAAGGGCTCAAAGTAAAATTTCTATACAATTAAAAGAATATTATGGGGTAATGGTAAGATCATTGTTTCCATCTCATTTTTTCATTCTCAATAAAATACAGTTACAAGATGAAAAAAAAAACTTTCACACTAATTACAAGATTAAATTTGATATTGTGAATTACATACAAATAAGGTCTCACGCAAAATTAAGAAAAATTCTCAATTAAGTAAGGCATCAATTTTGCCTCAGAAAAAGTTAAAGATACTCCGCTAGCCTGCCTTCATCCTTATTGTATAAAAGACAAAAATTATTATATTGTTAGAATGGCATACGTTTTTGATTTCTGTGCCAGAAAAATAAGTCACAGTGCCGAATAAAATTTTCAGGTGTCATGTAAGTAAGCTGCGTCTTCAATTTTTTCACTCTAGAGTTCTCTTGTTCGTTTACTTCCGAATTAATATGTTGCATCGTTGGGTAAAGTTTCATGCAGTAGCCAAATGAACAAGCTAAAACGAATTTTTAAGAGGTTTTGCATATAACTTTTTTAATTCTCTTTGTAAGAAATATTATGATATAATTCTCTATGTAAGAAATATTATGATATAATTCTCTATATAAGAAAATATTATACATCTAAAACACTTTCTGACGGCTAAAAGCTAACCAATAAAGTCAAAGTTAACTTTTGTATGCATTTTTAATTGAAAACGTTCTGGCTGTTGGATTTTGAACACAATCGAAATCTCTTAATAATTTGGTTATTCAGACAGAGGTAATTCGATGGTATTATTCAGACTACTTTCTTTTTTTTTCACTTTTTTTTTTAACGTTGGACTAACCTGTATGGTTCCTCCAATGAAAACGATCGACGACAAATTTTGTGTGTTTAAGAATAGCGGGTATCGGTTTAGTGCATAAGTATGCAAGTTGCAAGCATTATCGTAAATTATCATGCCCGGTGCTGAAAAAATAGTAAAATTAATTTTCAAAAAATGTACATGATGGTCAAGACACGTTCTATTAAGATACGTTCTATTATATCGAAGCGGCAGATTCAATATTCTTTCTAAGGAGTACAAAAATTTCCAATTTCTAGTTCATATTCAGGGTTGAGGATCCTTTTGAAAACCGCCAGGACTACTCAAATATTAAACAATGCAACTGAGGCCATCAGAGAGACGACTCAGAAATGATTTCAGCATATGAAAATAAAACAAAGGGTAACGAATCTTGTTCTGAAAATTGTGAAGGGAACATCAGGTGATTCCTTTTTTGCCATTATTTGGTAACCTGAAAATGAAGGTAAGATGAATACAGCGCAATGCTTGTCATATAAAGAGTGCAAATGCATTTGGTATCGTAAAGTTTAAGTAACTTGTGTGAATATTATTATTTAAATCGGTCTATTAGGTAAAAATTGGAAAGTATATGTTTGTTCAAACTTTTTTTCATCAGGAGAAATTTGTAAACCTGAAATAGCAGTAAAGGGTAAATATTCCGGAGGTCAAATTTCGATGTCCAGTGTGGTTCTTTCGACAATCCTTTTCCTTTTGTTTTGTTTTGTTTTGTCAAAATCCATCTCAAAGAAACCACGCTTGCGTAATTTTGGTAGATTTGGGAAACTAAAATGAAAGGTATTCACAATTTACGAGATAAAAATCATAGAAGTCGTCAATTATCGTCCACATTCTCTATCTAGGACAATACTTTTCTTTTAAACTTCAGTTTTATCTTAATTCTATATTTGATAGAGATTTTTTCAATTTTGGTCTATTTTCCAAATCCATCCAATTGATAAAGGAAATCAAATAGTAGCCTGGTGAACCAAGCAACTTATTCTCAGTGTAATAAAAATGAAAACGCATGCCTACAATATCCGTAAATCATATAGCGCATCGTAGCTTTAAAATCATTGTTGATGTTTGAATTTAAATGTTTGCTTCGAATAAGTAGCTTGGGAAATGGCCACGGTCATATTCTGACCGCGGAGATTTTCAGCGAAATCACGTGGAACAGTCTATTACAAGCTGAAGTAATCGGGATACGAGAAAAAAACAAAACATCATCAAATATATCTGACTTTTTCAAGATGGCGTTTGTATCTGTGGTTTCTTGTTTGGACTCTATCTTTGAAAATTCAAACATTAAACTCATAGCAAAACAAGTCGAGGCTATAAGCAACATTTATTATGGAAGAGACACATTGTGTGTTTTCCCAACAGCATTTGGGAAGAGTTTAATCTATCAGTGCCTCCCAAAATTATTCAAATCAATGGACGATTCACTTTATGATAATCCAACAGTTATTGTGCTTTCACCGCTTGTTTCACTGATCACCAACCAAGTTTCTGAAGCTGGTAAATTGGATTACCTTGGACTGAATGCTTGTGCTCTTGATTTAAAAGAACACTCAAGAATAGTTGATGGAAAATTCAACCTGATTTTTGGCACACCAGAGTCCTGGTTGAACAACTCAAAATGGAGAGATTTTGTTTCGTCAAATTTCATGGTGAATAATTTGGCATGTATTGTGGTTGATGAAGTTCATAAAGTCAGCTGGTAATTTATTTTTTTAATCAAAATTATTCTTTCTTCATGATACTTTCGATATTTCAGAAGACTTGTGGTTGTGCATATATTGTTTTTTTTAAGACTTAAGTTTAAAGAGAGAAATGGAGAGATGTTTACTGTGCTGTTTTATCATCATCACATAGTTTTGTTTTCATATGTAAAATTGTGAACTAAAAAAGTGTTAAGTAAACATTTTTTTAATATACTGTTAAAAAATATATTTCGGCACATTTCACTTGTTTATAATATTATGATATTATATAGGTATACATTAAATTTTAAGAAGTTTTTTTTCTCGCACACATCCATATAATTTCTGTTTAAGGTTATGTTTAAGTAACAAAGATTTAATCTAAGTTTTTTTTGTTTTGTTCAGGGGTGAATCCACAAAAGGTTCAAAGGCCTTTCGAGAGACTTTCAGTCGGATCGGTGAATTACGTTCAACTTGCAGACAAAATGTCCCTGTTCTTGCTCTGAGTGCTACAATCGATTTGGACTTGACTCAGTTGGTTATTGGAAGCTGGAATTTGTCAAAGTCGTTGAAAATTATATCAACATGCAGTGACCGTCCAAACATTTTCCTTGAAGTTATTAAAGTTCCGAAACAAGAGAATGTTGAATGCCTTCATTGGATTCTATCAATTTTAGGTAAAGATGTTCATGAATCACCCAAATTTGTTATCTTCTGTAAATCTGTTGATACAGCTGGTATAGTATATCAACAACTGAGAAGATTTAAAAAAAAAGCAAGACCTGACCTTAATCCAAAAGACTTTATTGGCATATTCCACGCAGAAACCAGGAAGAAAAAGAAAAATATCGTTAAAAGTTATTGTTGCAACAAGTAGCTTGGGGTGTGGGGTCAACATGAAAGATGTTCGGTACATTATACATTATGGTCCTGCATTCCATTTGGTTGGTTACTGCCAACAGGTTGGTCGAGTAGGTAGAGATGGTAGCAGTAAGTGCCATGCTATTTTATACAGAAATGTTATCAGAAATGTTTCAGATGAAAGTAAAGATTTGGTCCGTGAAATGTTAGTTGAATCGCATGAGCAACAGAGTTCATTACTTCCTCTACTCACTCCTCCTGAACTGGTCACTGGTTTAAGTGAGACTGTGATTGAAAGTGTGGTGCTAAATCTACCTTACATTGACTCAGTTTCTTTCATCATTGGTGAATTAAAAGTTTTGAATCAACAAAGTTGTGCCAAAGAAATTGCAATTATTGTAAAGGAAGCTTTTATTGATGAAGATGATGAGGAAACTGTTTTCCTTGACTTGAATGATGATTGTTATGCTGAAGAAAATGATAATGAAACATCTGCTATTGGTCAGAGTTTACCAACAACTGACTATGAATGTCTGTCTGAATATTCACTTAGTTCAGACAATTATAGTAGCTTAGAGAACAGTGACTATTAGCATTCAATTTTATGATATTTTATATTTTTTAAATTATTTCACTTATTTACTTTGTTGACTTTAAGTAGATTAATTTTTGGAATCTATGCTTGAAATATGAAAACAAACGTTCAAATGGCGTTTACAGAAGACGATAGGAACTTCCTTGGACGTTTTTAAAGTGTAAATTATTTTTTCAAACTAGAGTATATATATATATTATACCATATTTTTTGGTGATTAAAGAGAAACGAAAAAAAAAAGAAGTTTTATACATCATTTGATTGAAAAAAGATTATGTTTTGGTTGTATTTGGTTTGTATCTTGGCATTAAAATTTCGGTTTTGTTATGATTCTTGCTGATATAAGTATTCGTTTGGTTGTAACTTAAGTTTTTACGAAGGAATTCAATCAAATGTGACTGATTATGTCTTTTCTAATTGTTTAGAGAATACTCAACTTTCTTTCTAGCTTTTCTACACACCACACAATGTTTTGATTTTAATGCGCCATTTTTAAAGGGATTTTTTTCGCATAATTTATCCTAATTAAGTTTGATACGTCATCATTCGCGCGAGTTTCAAATTTTCGTTATCAACTGTAAACTGGAGGGTGAACTAAGCTACATATTCAGTCACAACTTTAACCATCATATTTTTACCAAGTGACTGAATGGTAGCTTAGATTTTTAGGCTAATCAAATAGTACAATATTAGGAAAATAAGCTAGAATACATGCTGATTTCAGCAGATATCCGGTGTTTCGGAGTGTTGATAACACTTGCGTTGATGAAAGTTTTGGGTTTAAGGCCACTGTAGCAGTTTATATAATCTATATATCAAATACTAGGGCATCATATATGTCTAAGACCTATTGATAGCTAGAAAGAAAGCTTTCAGTCGACAAAAAAATACTATTATCCTGTCAAAAATTGATAAATCACACATCAAAGTATTTCCGTTTTTTCGTTTCTCTTGATAATGTCTAGCAAATTTCTTGAAAATTTTAAAGTTTAATTTCAGCTTTTGAAGGACATCTTGACGCAGTTGAGAAACAAAAATATAGTAGCAACGATGACTCCGAGGAAGGTATTAATTTGATTCTAAGTGATTTTAATAGCAAAATAAGGAACTGAACTTCTCAATTCTGTATACTTTTTGTCACGATATCTAAGGATGAAATACTGGATAACACCCATGTTTCACAGACTCGGTGGGATCACCCACCAATTGGAAAAATCGGCCAAAAAATTTAAAAAAAACTTTTGTATCCTCACTGGATTTTTGAGCTGTAAACCAATTGAAATCCCCTGCTTAAAAGTACAGTTTTCTCAACCGCATTGGCTTTTAGCTCCTCCAATCTATCTCCACTGGCTAAGAAATTCTCACCAGGTCACTGAGACAGGGGCGTTGGATGGATATGAAAAACACATTGATGCCAGAAATAAAGCTCCGAAAATTTAAGCATTTTTGTTTACAAAATCTAGAAGTTTAATAACACTAACTCTTTACTTTGGAATTTACAGAATCAGAACTAAACTTACCTTTGATTGTCAATTCAAACAATGACAACAAAATCCCGATGAACACCAATCGACACTAAATGAATCATTTGGTACATGTTACTTAGACGGTTTGTTTCATGAGTTTTTCCGTGTGGACTATAGATCCGAAAACATAAACACGTTTCATTGGAACATTTCCATTGCTCAAGATACTTTGATGATTTACGAACTAAATATACATACTCTAAAACTGTCGGATTGACTTTCAATGATTGGGTCTCTTGCACTATTTCAAAATTTACTGTCCCAGAATTGCATTAATTTTTCCTCCCAAGTTCCAGTCCCTAAACCATAACAAACTATATATTTTTGAAAGCGTATTTGAATGTAGAATACCGTTTTCGGTGTAACTTAAATTCTTTCTCAGTATAATTAGAGATATCTTAAGAAAACCTGATTATGACGTCATGGGTCTCTTGACGACTTTTACGTCGTCAGAAGCACATATCATAATCAATTTAGCAAGATGATTCTCATAAAATTTTATTTTCTTAACAGACAACCAAATCGACGAAACTCGCTCAAACTTAGAAAATTGCCAAATCACTGAAAGGACAGCCAAAACTCCGCGTGATTTGACACAAGGTAATTGACGCATCGGCTATTTTTAGTAAGGCAAAGTTTAGAGCGTTATTTTTAGGGCAGTTGGTGTAATAAGATCTGGCGTAAAAAAAGACAACAACTTTGTATCTATTACCCAAAGTATAGTTAGATGTGAACAGATCTGGACAACAATTTCTTATCAGACCTTCTCTATCTGTAGGCTGCCAATGTCTAAAAATCCCTAAAATCCCACTAGTGGAACAGTTTTTTTCATCCTGGTTTTGGGCTAACTCGAGATATTTCATGTAAAAAGGTTAACTGTAATACGAGTTTTCAAACCTTGTTCTCACTAGTCTTTGAATCGAAAGATCATTAGAGACAATAAATGAAATTTACTTTCTTACAACCAGTCACACAACCAGCTCAAGATGATTCTAGAGGTAATTTTACGGTTATAGTTAGTACTCCTGGTAATAGTAAGTCTTTTCTTTTCTTGATTTTCAGAGCATAATTACAAAATTTCTGAAAACTGTTGATATTTATCTGACACGTATCTGACTAGATTTTACACGTGGAGAAGATACGACCCCTTGTCACAAACGCGTATTGTTCTTTTCATAACGATAACAATCGAGTTCAGGGGTCGTATCGCGAAAATTTCTGACATTAAATTATACGACGGTAATTTTTTAACGGAATTATTTTTTTTACATGAATTACATTATCTTTCAGAGTATAACCTACGATCACTCCAAAAGAAAAAAATTTTCTCGCCCTCCTTGTTTACCGAATCTTTAATAGGTAGGAGACAGTTTAATAGGTTGAGCCTTTTGTATGAATTAATGATTTACGTATATGAAAAGATTTAAGAATAAAATGGTATTGGGATAGGATAGAATGTTCTTACAATGTTTTTAATATAATAAGTTTCTTTACTTAGTTTATTATCGTCATTGCTATTTATCTCCTACCTAAATTATTTATTAGATGACGACATTCATGACTTCGACCAACAACAATTCGCTAAACATTCTGCTGAAGTAAAAAAGATGCGTGAAGAGAGTATCAATCGGAAAATGGTTCAAAAGCATGCAAAAAAGGACTGCTCGAAAGTGTACAAAGTTGGTGATTCCGTCCTTGTAAAGAATCCAAATTCACGAACTCCTCGTGGGAAATTGAGATTAAACGAACCTAGAGCATTTGAGGGAAGAATAGTTGAAGTAAAAGAAACGAACTACAAGATTGTGTATGAGACTGACTGTGGTGAGCAAGATTCCGATCTATTTTTCATTGCCAATATCACGAGCGTTACTCTTGGTGAGCAAGATTCCGATCTATTTTTCATTGCCAATATCACGAGCGTTACTCTTGAAAAAGATAGCCGCCGACAACGTAAGCCTGGAATGAGTGAATGCGCAGTTGCCGCACCTCGTATCGATCTTTTAGCTGGTGCAAGCTCCAATAATGATGCAGCTGGTAACTACACTGAAGATTAGGGTGATATCCAATACAGAGAGGCAATGGAACGATTGGATGAAAGGTTAATAGGAGTATGCTATGCAACCGGAAGAAACACTTGGAGATGGCAATTGTTTTTTCAGGGCTGTCTCTAGAATGACATCTGGGGATGATAGTCAACATGAGCCCATTCGTCTACAAGCTATTGAGAAAATGGATGATTACCCTGAGGACTACGCAGAATTTATCGAAAATGGCGAGCACATTAATAATTATATGGATAGAATGGGAAACTCTGGTGAGTGGGCAGATGCATTACAAATTGAGATCCACGTAAAAAACTCAAATATAGACCACATCGAAACTTTCACACACACAGGCCACACAGAAACAATTTTTTTGGTCAAGTCATGAACATCCACAACGTTTCCACTAGCAACAATCGGCACTAACGGAACGAGAAAATGTGCAACTTGTCCGCCGACGAACTCTAGACTATTTCATTGAATACGACCGACACATCCATCACGAACCGGGAAAGGGGAAACCCTATTTAGCAGATTTGATGAAAGATGTACGGGATAATGGATTGAGACGACCATTACATTTGGCAGTATGTAGGAAAGCCGTTAGAGCCTACGTTCATGATGGAAACCGTAAGATGGCACTCCTGAAAGATTAGCATGTCGAGTGGGTTCCAATTCGTTTCAATTACTATTCTATTCGCCCAGACGTTGACCAGACCTTGTGCCACGTTCCTAACAAAAACGTATCATCATTCCCAGACCACCCAAAACCTGAAGACGTAGGTTTTGATTGTAAAAACTTACAATCATTACCTTCTTCAGATAGTGACACTGAACTCTGAACGATTTTCCTTAGCAACAGTTTTATCAGAACATTAAAATTTTCATGCAAGTTTTATCACATTTCTTGTTCATTTTTTCATGTACAGTATCGTAAGATTCATAGACATTTTACGTTATGTTTTTATCTTTCTTACTTTAGTTTTGTTGTATCTTATTTTTATTACATTCATATTTTGGATAAGTATGGTGGCCGAGAGCTGCCACCATTTTTTTTCTTAAAATGAATTCTAAAATGAAATTTTTCTGATATCAAATTAAATTTTTGACTAGTTTTTTTTTCATTTCACTAAAAAACTTAACCAAAATCAAATTAATTCGAAATGTGAAATAAAACGAATTAACTTTTAAAATGAAATCAATTTTACTTTTAAAATGAAATCAATTTACTTTTAAAATGAAATCGTTTTTCTGGCCATAGCTCTAAACCACATGAAAGGTATTTTCCCATGTGTACTGGAATTTCCCGTTTACGCGCGCAACTAATAAAAGAATAAATAACTGCTATAAAAGATTATTACTCTGGCGCAGCAATGGCTACGAATACAAACGATTGGCTTTATGACAATAAACTTGAAAGCGATCTTAACACATATGTTAATCAAAAGCTCAAAAGAACAGAAATTTTAGACTTTGTTAAAAGAGATTTTCCACAATATCCATGGAGCTTAAGAACTCTGGATCGACGGTTAAGGGCCTTTGGCATACGATATATTGACTCAGATGTTTCAATAGACGATGTTCGTGAAGTTGTTGGCTTGGAGCTTGCTGGCCCTGGAAGACAGTTAGGTTACAGAGCCATGCAGCTTAAAATTAGGCAAAACTATTATATGAAAGTATCTAGAGACCAGGTGCACGATGTAATGTACGAAGCCAATCCACAATCGTTGAGAGATAGACGTCCAGCATTCAAAAAGAAGAAAAAGAAAATCCGATCCCATTTGCAACGAAAGGCACTAACTGGGTGCTATCAGTAGATGGTCATGATAAACTCATGGGTTATCAAAATTGGACTTTTCCTGTTCCCATTTACGGCTGTATTGACACAGCTAGCCGAAAAATACTATGGCTGAATGTATGGGTTACGAATTCTAAACCAGAGCTTATTGGCCGATGGTATCTAGATTACCTCTTCGAATATCGAATTCTACCATGCTATCTACGAGCAGACAAAGGAACAATGGCAACAATTCATTCGTTCTTACGTGAAAAGCAAAATGACTTGGAAGAGCCAGGAGATTCGATAATATATGGTCCATCAACCAGCAATCAAGTAAGAATAGCCACGAGGCACATTTACACGTTTTTTATAAGCATTTGGTAATTTTTCATTTTTTATAAGCATGATTATAGAAAGTCCATTTTATTGAGCCTCAAATTTGCAAAAAAAAATTGAGCGAATTGTAACTGTGAATTGAGCCTTGGTATATGTTTATAATTTGACTAAAAAAATGTTTCCTCCTTTAGATCGAAAGATGGTGGAGGGAACTCCATGAAAGATTGGAAAAATATTTCAAAGATGGTCTTGTATGGTTAAAGGAAGAAAATCATTACGATCCATCTAATTCTAAACACAGGTTATCTTGAATTTCTCAGTTTTAATTTGGAGTCTTATTATAGCATGGCCCCCGGCGTGCAAAAAAGAGTGAGGGGGCCAAAAAAATGTTAAAATGTCGCCCACCATGGTTGGGCGACGAAGAAAATTTGTCGTTTTTTAACCCTTATTTTGCCCCTAAAACGGTATACTTAAGTCAATGTAAGTACAATTATCATTCATCTTTCAAAGATATCTTTTTCATTCGAATTGAAAACGAGAGCTTATTTTGAGTGCTTGAGTGAAAATCATGCCGAAAGTAAGCAAAAGATACAAAAAGACAAAGAAAGAGGAGAAATATGATATTTTAAGCACATCTACTACTTTTTTATTTTTTCTCTGCAAAAAATTAGGGGGGACGGGGGCCATGAATAGGCGTTTTATTATATCTTATAACAAGAGGCCCAAGGGCATGAAGGCCCAGAGCTAAAAATAAAAGGTTATAACGATAACACATCATGATTGTTTCTAGCCTACCCAACAAAAGGAGCAAAAAAAACAACATGACGAAACTCTTTTTTGTATTTTGTACTCTTCGTGCATAGAAACACACTTCTATTAGCCGAGGTGAAATAAGAAAGTGAAATAAAAGAAAAAACAAGACGACTTAAAGTCGAAAATTTCGCCTATTGTGTGGGATTTTAAGATGAAGTAAGCTTGTAACAAAATAAAGCTACAAATAGAAATAGATACCTTTATTTATTGCATTTAATCCTTCATAATCCTAATAATCGGTAAATCTTTTGTTTATCTTTTTTAAGTAGAAGTGGAATGAAAATGGATATACTCATCTTCTTTGCCATCCTTTTTTTACTTTGTAAGAACTAATTACCGAAAGGTATATTGCCTTCAATTAAGAGTTATTGATTTGATTCTTATAAAGTAGTGAGTCATGAACTGGCTAATACGAATCGCCTGCGCTCGCTTCGTCAGTTCTTTAGCCTGGATGATATTTGCATTTGGAACATAGTCTAGTACACAAGCGTAACACACACACAGGCACCTTTCTCTTGAAAGGCCCATACGCTGAAGCTCTGGGCCAATAAAACTTTCATGGGGCTGGAGTTATAAAATTGACACGAGGTTTTAGTATGAGAAAGGAACATGACTGAGTTCTTAAAAAGAAAGGCTTCGTGACTATATAAAACCTACTAATGACTAAGTAAAAAACGAATAAAAACTACCTATATGTAAAAAATAAAAGCTTTAAAACCAGGGTAAATGAGTCTGCGGAAAAAATTATTAACTTAAACCTTAACATTTTAGAAACATTTTGGCTTTTATCATGATACCTCTAATACAAAATCAGTTGGATGAATTTAAAGACGTAATATGGAACCCACACTGTATACGATTTCAAAAAGACACTTTTACGACTTTCCTGAAAACTATGACCTCGAAAGATGCGGTAAGTTTTGGGTAAAAAACACTCTGGGGAAGCAGGGGAAATGGGGATGTTCAAAAGAGATATTCTTAGGCCCGCTAATAAGATCATAAACAAAAGATTTACAAAAAAATAAAGCAACAATGTTAAAATATTAGTTTAAAGCAAAGGAATCTGTATTTAAAAAAATCCTTTTGTCTTAGGTTTCGACGTACAATTAGAAGACCTACAAGAGGCTGCAAGATTGTCTGGCGTTTTAGATGTATCAAACGATTTTCTTTCACAAAATGATCGGCGATTATGTGAAACCATTTTAAGCGATCCTGAGAAATTAGCACCAGAAGATTTCGTTCAAAGTTATCTTAACCTGAGATATTCAATCAATTTCGAACAGATGGAGGACAACACTTAGGACAACAATGAATAGTATGTGTATATATTAGACATAAATGTAAAATATTTTCAAAAACTACTGTAAATTTTAAATGTTTTTATTTCATATCTTGAAGTTCAATAAGTTTACAATATTTATTGCATTCGTGAGATGACAAAAAGTTCTTGATTGCTCCATCAGTTAGATTACCCATTGTGAACTTAAGAGCACCATCTGAAACTGCCGTATCAGAAGTAGCAATTTCTGGGTCATATAAAACATAGTCTGACCCCTGAATATCAAAAAGGATAAATTTTCCTTCTGATTTCTCATACGTGAAGTGCGCCAGACATTCGGCCTTTGCCACCAATGTTGGGTTTAATGATCGATGTTGTACAATGCCAGTATTGTTGGTGTACTTTTTGAACTCGCCTTCTACAAATTCCTCAACCATTACAATTTCGTTGGTTCCTTCCACAACACCAAAAAACGCTTTGTTATATCGGAAGATCTCCCCAAATTCTTCACCAGGGCATTTTGCTTCAACACGTCTTTGCATTTGCGATGCTAAGTTTTTAGCTAGCATGTGTACTTGAACAGCCTTAAGTGCAAGACTTTTCTCAGACTCTTTGCTTGTTAGAAGTTCATTTATGTCCTTCAAGTGCCCAAAGAACTCCTTAAATTTCTTCACGACAAACTTTTTCTTTGTTTTGAAGCACGTTGCCTTGAAAACATTTCTAAAAGCTCCTTTGGCAAATGCAACATCTTCGATATCGAAAAGCCTTGTGGCGTTATACAACCATTTACTAATATCTACTTCGAATGAAGAAAGCTTAATTGACACCGGCTCCTTTACCTCGTACGACAATCCGGAACCAGCCTTCATCCTTGCATCCGAGCGCTGGTGCTAAATGAAGGCAGTATGACACGCTTTGAATCTGATTCATCTCCGTCATTTGATCATGAGGGCGATACAACTGACGAATCTGGCAATGGCTTGCCAACTACCGAAACAAATCTAATATAAATAAATGTTTCACGTGTGCTAATTTCGTACAGGAGGGCCCGTTTTGAGACGCCAAAACATCGCATTTCTTGGAGTTTATGTATAAAATTCGATTTTTGTAGTAATCCACACACGCAAATTTAATGTTTTCTATGCTTACTTCGTCAAAAGGAAAAGGAACAAACTCTTGTGGTCCCAAGCGTTCATATTTCATCGCTTTTCCTGTCGCTACGCTACTTAATCTCTGGACGATCATTTCACCATCAGTAACTAGATTTGCACCGGCGACTCCTACTTGTTTATCTTCGCCTTTCCTCTTGGCACGAACTGCAGCAGCATGTTTTGCCCATGCTTTCTTTCGATCTTGAGACATTTTTTACTCCTTTGCTTAGGTCTTCTTCTCTGACTTCTTCAATCAATCTGACATCGATATGAACAACCAACAAATAACAACAACCAAAAAAGACCCTCGTGGTGTATTCACGAATTGTTATGTTTCCCCCTTAATTGAACATTTTCACGTAAAAAACAAAAGGACAAGGTTTTAAATAGTCCATTATGTTCTGTACATTTTTTCTTTCGTCGAAGTTCTAAGAACGCCGTAGTTCAAATAACTATTATACAAGCTCCTCCTTTTTGACTTCCCTTCCTATACACGTATACACCTCCTATACAATGCACAAGCAACGCATTTTCGGAAAAACGTGGTTTTGGGATATAGTTGTTTTGAGTTATATCCTAAAAAACGATTTCATTTGAATTCACGAAAAAAAACATTTTCACAGTAGTTTCAAGTTATGACTTAGAAAGCAAATTGATTTGAAAATCAAAGCAAATTGATTTGAAAATCAAAGCAAATTGATTTGAAAATCAAAGCAAAATTGATTTGAAAATCAAAGCAAATTGATTTGAAAATCAAAGCAAATTGATTTGAAAATCAAAGCAAATTGATTTGATTTAAAAAAAAGTAAAATGATTTTATTTTCATTTTGAAATTGATTTAAATTTGAAACCAAATGAAAACAAATTTAATTTACTTTTAATATTTTTTTGATTTTGATTTTTTTTTTTTGAATTAAATTATTCGTAAAAAATCACATGACAGCTCTCGGCCACCATAGATAAGCAAGTTCTGAACCCAATTTTTATATTTTTGAAGGGGGCATATTCTATTTAGCACACCTCGCCAAGCCAAGGAGGTACGCTGCTGTGAAGAACAGACAAAATATTTGCAACAGTTTCTTAATTATTCATCATGACATTAGAAAGACTTTGTTGTGGTTTGAGATCAAGCAAACGCCTATTATGTACGTATTAATGCAACACAAGAAGGGGTCAAATTGTGATCATGTTTTGTGACATTTATAACTTTTACATACTAAGGCAGCAATCACTAATACACTTCCATTTTATTTGAATCTTTTTCAGTCAGTAGTAGAAAATATCAAATTCACTGGTGATTCACTGGTGCTGTTGGTCAGCAGTTCAAACACTTTAAATAATTCCCAAATAAAATAAGCACTTTTGAAGCATTTTCCTCAAAACTCTTGAGAGTCCAAAACTGTTGAGTGTGTTTTTGGCGAAGTGAAATGAAGATGTTTGTGATCGCCGCCTTAGAAAATATTTTACGTGGATAAATTTTGGCGTGGATTTAATTTGGCAATTGGCCAAAATACAATTTTCAACGGAGATTTAGCTAACTTGACGATAGATCAATTTCATAAAATCTGGCGGGATTTAATTTGGCGAAATGCTAATTTTGAGACACTTGGTGAAAATTTGTGAAAAATTACTATAAAATATACTGAAAAGTTGTTATTTTTTACATAATACTCTTTTTGTTAAATTTGGGGGAATTTAGTTTGGCGAATGGTCAGTTTTTGAAATTTTGGCGGGGATTTAATTTGCCAATATTTATTAAAATTTGCCAAATTCGCCAAATTTAATCCTCGCCAAAATTTATCCACAAGGTATGAAGTATTTATTCAAGGGGTCCGAAGTCATTGCATGTTTAGCTTTTTTGATTGCATGAATGTGTGAAAACTAGAGAATGTAGTGAATTAGTGACATGACATTTTTACCATTTTTAGTTAGGACATCCTAACTATCAAAGAGTCTATAATACAATGTCATGTTTAATACTTAAAGGCTACAGAATTTAAACAATGACGAGAAAGACTACACTTTTCCTAAACTACGCATCAGTGAGTTATTGTTTTTATGACCTTGTGATTGTATCTTTTTTCAAAGGGTACTTATGTTGAAAAATTCTAGAAGGATCTTTTAAAACTCATCGAATTATTTTTAGCTCAAAAGCCCTGTATGGAAAACTCTCTGTGTTACCCTTTTAGATACCAAAGGACACTGAAAAACACAAATATATAAGATAAAAACATTTTTCAACTAAACCAAAACGTAATATGTGAAATTTTGCATTTCATGAATTTCTTAGTCTACACTGTAATACCCCTATGTTATTAAGTCCATACTATAATGCTATACTATTTAGAGTTTTCATTTATGTTATTTACTTTTTTGGAAAGTTGTATTGAAATGATAGTCTTGTACTTTTAATCAGGGAAATTTGTCTTCTAACTTTCCAACATCCTCTTCTTTGGCATTATTGTTATGACTCGCTAATAAATTCTAGGTGAAATGTAAGGTCTTATTAGTTTGTTCTTTAAATTCTACATTAATTAATAATGGAGTCGATTTCTTGTACATTTTGAGATTTCTTCGCTTTGCAACCCCTTTTATGTTGATAAGAATCTTTATTTTCTTAATGCATAGCTTCGAACAAATTAAAAGAAAATTGTATTGATCAGCGCCCAACATGGTAGGTTTTAGTTAATGATCTATGTTAAATGAATTTGAAGAATGATATGATGGAATATTAGCATAATTCAATTACCGCCATTCGGTCTTCATCAAAATCAGCAATGTTTACTACCTAAAATAGTTTTGAAATATTTAAAAAAAAGTACTGCCTGTTGAGTAAGGGCCCATTATTAACTAGACATTTTTTTATGCTACTTTAATGGGATAAACTTTCGCAAAGATTAGATTTCTAAACAAAACTCAAAATATCTCAAATAAATACTATGTGAATGTTTACTGGCATCAAAAAAGCGCTAATATTGTATCTCAACAACCAAAATGCATGATTTGACAGTGTAAGGCACAAAATCATGAAAATATTGGCACCCAATAGTGCCACCCGCGGAATTAAGTCCCCGCGAAACTTTTGAATTTCGCGGATAGGTCCAACCGCAAAATTTAATCCCCTCGACAGTTTATCCCATTAAAGTAGTGTAATACACTTAGGTTTCGTGTAATTGTTATAATATCTTATTTTACGTGTTTTATTTTTCCTATTGCTCTTTGTTTTAGTTGGAGAAAATAGGTTTGTTAATTTTTAAATGTTATGAGCAATTAAGTCATTGTGTATAGTTTAGCTACGTACTATATTTACTCCCTTTACGACATTGTCTCTAGTTATCTTATAATTTATTTTCACATTTTACAACCTTTTTAAACGTGTACATAATTAATCTTTTTAACATTTTCTTTCCTTTTAATCCCATATGCCTAGTTTAACTTTTTTGTAATTAATTTTTATTCCCTAGATAGACATACTTTCAGCCAAATTATTGTATATAACATCCATTTTTTCTACGCTTGCATTTAACTTGATAAAGACAACCGTCGAAACGAAACGTTGTACACTACTGTGTTTTTTATGTTTACTATAAGATTTAGCACAAATATACATTGACTTTTATGTTCACTTAAAAAATTGTAATTGATATTGATCATTTGTTAATGTTTTGCCTTTTTAGAAGTCATCAATTGCCCATTGGATAAACAGCCAGTCGACGTCCCGATACCAACAGTATGTGTTCTGTATTTGACGTATTAATTCACAACCATCAATCTGTTAGAATCAGCTCCATAAACTGCCAAAACTGAAAAAATAGCATAGGAGTTTATGGACATATCATAGAAAAACTCTATAAGAAAATTGGAACACGACTGACTGTAGTGAACATAGTTCTTTTCCTACGTTGCCCTGAAATGCAATTGGCAGGCAGGGTCAATGATTTGTTCCGCGGCTCTCTTGATTTCATTTACTGTATTTTCACTTTCAGATTACGTCCGACAGCTGTTTTTGCACAGGGCTAGCCTCCTCCCTGGTTCTGACACCTCTTAGGCCGGATTGGGACATTGGATCAATGGAGAGGGTGCCATTCCTCCAAGAATGGTTCGGGAGCACCAACACTACTAGGCCTGAAAACATGACACGGTTGATGTATTTTATCCACAGTCAATCATTTTTATGGACAGTCAATATCCAAACATCGACTGTCAATACTTTTCATCAACTGTCAATATCCAGATATCAACAGTCAATATCCAGACATCAGCAGTCAATATCCAAACATCGACTGTCAATACTTTTCATCAACTGTTGAGATTATTTAATTGACTGCTGATGTCTGGATATTGACTGTTGATATCTGGATATTGACAGTTGATGAAAAGTATTGACAGTCGATGTTTGGATATCGACTGTCCATAAAAATGATTGACTGTGGATAAAAAACATCAACCATGTCCACAATTGATGTTTTAAGACCTAGTAGTGCAAGAAGCCAACCACTTTCCTTATCCTGGTCGTGGACGAGGTGGTGGTCGTGGCGGGCAAAGCAGTGGGTGATGGTTAGGATAATAGAGGTGGGCGTGACAGGCGAGATGACAGAAGAGGTGGGAATGATGAACGCTGAGGGAGAGATCGGGAGCGCCGGAGTCGGGATTGGTTTCACCCTCTAGAAACCGATCTCGATCTCGATCTCGGTTTCACATGTTAAGGTTTGTAGATTCACGTTCACACTCACCCTAGTAATCTTTACAAAATTTAAATTTAAATCTGCACCTTTGATATAGCCAAACTCCTGTACATTAGATGGATTCACACTGCCCGATAAAGTCTTAAATGACTTCCAATAATTTAATAAAGTAACGACTGCCTTCCTCTATATAGTAACATTTCAAACACATAAGTAGTATTAAAACCTAAATAACTTAATAATGAAATTAAGCTTTATTGAAATTATTGCATATTCAGCAAGTCAATTAATTAATGTGTGAGTCCTTTATATATTTTACAACTTTTTTATAGCATGATATCAAATGGAAAAATGTTTTTACTTCTAGTTATTTAGTTATAGTTCACAAGACCATCTAGTGCTGAAATGTAAGTAAAGTAAAGTCGGTCAATGTTTACAACAAAACTTGAACCTTTTGGCTTTTTTGCTTGTCTTTTCTGAAATTTAAATTTTGCTAAGCATAATGAGCTTTATTTACCTTTCTTATAGTCTACACAATAGACAGATCTAGACTTTTAGGCCTTACTCTTGGTCTATAGGCACTGCTATAGGTGGCCACTAGTGACCCCCACCGGGAATTGCTTATTAATAGGTTTAAACATAATAGACAACATTCACAAAAGATGTTTATCAATAGGGATTTTAAATAAAAGAATGTTTAAAATACAGCTGATTGGCTTAGGTTTCGAAACTCTCAATTGTTTCATTAAAACCTCAATGCGCATGCGATTTATCTGGAGAATTTCAATATTCAAAACAAGAGCAATGCTCATAGCCCAAAGAATAGGAGTTTTACGCTCAAAACGAAGGAAGATATGACGTAGCCTACCTTTCTTATGGTTAACGTTGAAATTTAAATTTTATTCATTGAGCATGGAGATACATAAATTATTTGTAGCCACAACATTAAATTTATTTTCAGGTGGATGTTTTCAGCTAAAATAAATACATGAATTTATTTTTGTTCGTTCGGCGCTTCTTATAGGAAGTATAAGGGCAGTAGGATTTTGAGATTACTCACACGTCGATAGATGATCTTAAGTCAGCATATGCTAATGAGCCTTTTGTAACTGCAAGTGTGGGCGATCTTTTGAAGTCTGGGTCCGCTATCGAGGTATCATTCGAACCACATGTGGTTAACCTTTTGTCAGTCGATACATGCCCCTTCGGAAAGCAACGTTTGATACTTGACCTTCGGCACGTTAATAAGTTTTTATTGATCGAACACATAAAGTTTGAGGATTGGCACACTTTCCAGCATTTCGTTCGCCCTGGGGGCTTCCTTTTCAAATTCAATCTTCGGAATGGATATCACCACCTCAAACATATCTTGGGTTTTCCTGGAAAATAAATGGAATCAAAAAGTATTTGGTCTTTACAGTACTTCCTTTTTGTCTTTCTACAGCCCCTATGGTTTTCACGAAACTTTTGAGACCTTTGGTGTCAACATGGCATGAACAGGGAATAAAGATTGCAGCCTATCTAGATGATGGGGCCGGTATAGATTTTTTCTGAAAAATCAGCAAAACAAGTATCTTTTATGACAAGGAGTCTGCTGTTAGACACTGGCTGGGTCGTCAATGAAGAAAAATCTCAGTGGGAGCATCGCCAAGTCATGACTTGGCTAAGAGTTGATGTTGATCTAATTAAAAAAACTTACAGTATCAAAGACGAACGCATTACTTCTCTTCTCTCCTCGATTGAATCACTTTTGAAAAGTCCTTATACCACTGCTCGATCATTATGTCGTTTGACAGGGAAGGTGGTTCCAATGAAGTTCGTTTTATCAAATGTTATAAAATTAAAAGCACTAAACTTGTACAGAGTAATTGATGAAGCTTTCTCAAGGGATGGGAGAATTAATTTACTTAATTTCCCAGAGGCTCATAAAGAAGTTCTTTTTTGGAGAGACAACATTAATGTTTTGAACAATAGAAGCATTAAACCTGTGAAATTTACAATTTATCCTGATGCAAGTGACTTTGGATTAGGAGTTGTTTTAAAAGAAAACTCTTGAATAATAATAATGTTTTACAGATTTCCAGGCCACCGTGCAAGCACATGGGCCTCTATAAATCGCTCATACATTGGTTTGGTTTATTACAAAGGTTAACTTCAAACAGATATGCAACAATAGTGACAGTTTCAATCATACTCAAACATTTTCTCTTTCCAAGCTAGACCGAGGTTTTCTTTAAACTCTTGTATTGTAGATGATTTAACTACTTTTTCAGGTAGGCTATTCCACTGTTCAATGCCCCGATAGTAAAGGGAGTTGCTCTGTGGTCCACGGACACCATCGTTCCCGAAAATTCTTACCATAATTCTTATCAGAATTATGTGTTCTCATTGGTCTTATTCGTTGGTTAAATTTCTTAGGAACACACGATTTTTCATAGTGATTTAAATGTTTAAAGATCTCAACCATATCACTTACCGCACGCCTATATTTTAGACTTGGGATTCCAATTCTTTGTAGTCTGCTTTCATAACATAGTCGTCCACATGTTTCGACTGTTTTTGTAGCGCGCCGCTGAACACCTTCTATAAGTTTTTTGTGTTTTTTCAGTTTCGGTGACCAAATGACTTGGGCATATTCTAGGTGGAGCCTGACAAATGTTATGTAAAGTTTACGGAATAATTCAGGAGTGAGATACGTGAAGGCTCGTCTAATTAGACCAGCCATTGAGTTTGCCTTTTTTACTTGGTTTGATATATGTTGGTCGAATGAGAGATTTTGGTCAAAGATAACTCCGAGATCCTTTTCGAATTGTACATGTTTCAGTAAATTTCCTCCGAGTGTGTATTGATGTACATGTTTAATTATATTCGGCTTACCTAACGTTAGTACATGACATTTGTCGGGATGAAATTTTAAAAGCCACATATCTGACCATTGCTGTAGTCGATCGATGTCCTCCTGGATTATAAGTGCATCTTCAATTGATTCTACTTTATTGACAAGTTTAGTGTCGTCAGCAAATAGAAAGAGTTGTGATTTAATTGAATCTGGTAAATCGTTGATGTATAGAACGAAAAGGGTAGGCCCTAAGACACTACCTTGGGGTACTCCACTAAGAACTAATTGTTTTTCGGATTCAACTCCATTTACTTTAACTATCTGATATTTGTTACAGAATGTTCGACTTAAGTGAAAGAGGCAGAAGCTCAACTTAGAGGGAACTTGAAGCCATTAGATTTGGACTTGATGTATTTAATTCTAAGTTAAGTAATTCTTGTTCTGCTTGGGTGACCGATAATAGGGCTTGTCAAGTGGAAGTAAGAGGCAGCATTTGCAAAATTTTGCCCTTGACATTTACGATTAACTATAAAGCATAATGTTGAGTTAGAAGTGAGATGGGCTCCAAGAGACAATAATCAATTGACCAATATATATTAGTTAGTTAGTATATACCAAGTACTGTACTCTACGATTTTATATATAACATAGTTGTTGTTATTTTAAACCAAGTGCTGTAAAGTATGATTCTTTATAACATAGTTGTTTTTATTTTTTATTTACATAATAGTTTTGTAAATTTATGTCGCACCTTAGGCTTTTCTAGACGACTTGTACTAACGTATAAGTGGATAAGAAGAAGAAGTAAAATAATAAATAAAGTTATTTTCGATTGAGTTACGAATTAGAAAATAAACTGGATGAGATGGTTATTCAAATTGAAAGTGATGATTTATCATCTGAAAATAGTGAGAATTTTTTAATCAAACACCTCCTGCACATGTATAAGATATGTAATATCTGTCATTTTAGAAAAAGCAAAGTATTGATATATATAGTCTAGAAGTATAAAACCTTCAACTACTCAAAATGGAAACACTAGAACCCACAAAACAAAAAGACAATACGAATTACAACAAAAATCTAGAATGAGCATTCACAGAAAATCAAAATATGATGACATAGAAATCCATCAATGCAAAACAACATTTGGCGAGTTCCTGTACGCGGCTGTAATAAAAAAAAAAAAATCATGTTTGCGTCTTTTTTTACCGTTTTTTGCCTAGACGATATAGCAAACATAATCATTGTAAGCAGACTGTGCCTTTTATTGGCTTTAAAAAAATTCTGCGCTGGTAGAAATTTCTCTAACTTTCAAAAATCATAGAACACACCTATTTAAACAAAGTTAACCAGCACATTTTTTATCTTTCTCCTTCTTCATCCTCAATGAAGCACTCAAAGTCAAATAGAATTAAGTACATAACATATCCTTATAATTGTGAAATGCCGTTCGCGCATTCGCTACGGTGGAGTGCATGACTGAAACTACCCAGCCGCCACACAATTTTTAGGTTTAAATTACGTTGCGAAAAAAACGCGTTGCCAAAAAACGTTTTAAAAACGTTTTTTCACTGTTGTAGAGAAAACGCGTTATTTCATAACGTTTATAAAACGTTGTTGAAACGTTATAATCCAAACGTTTTTCAAAGGTTTTGCTAACAACGTTAAATAAGCCTTTTTTCTAAACTTGATTCAAACGTGATTTTGATCAACGTTTTTTAAACGTCTATAAAAGGTTTATATTTGAAATATATAAATACAAGCCGTATATATATAAAAGTTGCGAAGCGATCGAGGCAGGTCACTCGATTCGCAAGTTGCAAGCAAAATATTCATAGGGTCGTGGAGGGTGTCTATCTAAAAAATCCTGCATTACTAAAAGTTGGGGAAAAGTTGACAAAAACAACGACAAATTTCATAAGGAACGGCATGCAGAAAAAAACTAAAAAAAAAACACGGTAAAAACAGCTAAAATTCCATATTGTGACCCGGAAAAGCCTAAATTTTAGGTATAATTGTGTTAATAGGGAAATCATGAAAACACTAAAATGTGGGTTTTCCACGATGTAAGTCCCTAATAAGTGTCCGTTTCGCTCCCACCATAAAAGGGCCCGCCAAAAACCGCGGGCGGCACATTATCCCGCAAACCTAGTGCCCTCTGCTCCCGGGGAATTTATAATGGATTTACAAAGAAAAATGTTATCCACGGTGAAATTATAAAAGCTACCGGGTCACTGAAATAGGCGTGCATTCTTTGCTTTTTTCTAAGAACAATTGATTGAGTGTATAAATACAGTAATGCAGAAATGGCATCTGTTCGACTCGAGAAGTGTCACTCTTATTAAATATTTGACATCTAGTCCTTTCGATACGGAAAGGCAAATATATTTTTGACATCTTTTTACTTAAGGAAAGAAATTTTAGTGTATTTCTTGGAAATTTTCCAATAAAGTGCAGCCAGAACATTCTTTTGGGAAAGTCGTTAATCGTAAAAGCTAATTTCAATTCTCATTAATCTCATTTGTTAAATTAATCGTTGGAGCAGTTTGGTAACAAGGACTGAATGAATGATTGAATAGGTTTTAAGCAATGTGGAGTAGTGGTATATTTACATAATATAATAATCGATAACGCCAATACAAAAATATTAATATAGCATATATTGATGATTTCTTCGTAAAAAAAAAACTTTTAGGTCTCGGTAGTCTTTCGTAACGATGGGAAGAAAGTTTCTGAAATAAAAAAAAATAGAAAAAAACAACAACCTAAATATAATGAGTTCTTGAAAATAAACGACTGACAAAAAAGTGGAGTGACAACGATTCATTTGGTATTTCCTCATATTATAATGAGCAATGATTATAATATTTCAGATGGATTTTTGTAGGGGTGGGGGCAAAATTTTGTAAGCCAGTGCTAATATTCCCAAAATAACGGATTTAATAGTTTCTTACCGCTGTTTCTCTTCTTTGCCGTGTCTAATTACTAACGGGTTTGAATTACGAATCCAATACGATTTTCCAACAGATGAAAGCATCCAATACTCGATAGCGTCAACTGAAATGTAAATTGGGTAAGTCTTTAATACCTTAAGGGAACTAATTTTTGCGGTGCGAGGGTTCTAATTTGGCGTATTTTGCGGGACTAATTTTCGCGGTAGACACCCTCTTTTTGCCGAAAATTAATTCCCGCGAAAGTCACCTTCAGGTAGTAGGATCAAACCAGTGAGGTTTTTCTTCACGGTTGTGAAGCGTAGGCGGTTGGATATTGATATTATCTCAACATAAGGAAAGTTTTTTTATGGAATTTCATTTTTATACTTGCATTAACACCCTAATAAAAGAAACATGTTTTAGGCTTTTAATTGTTTGTATTAAAAAGAAAGTATTAAACATTTCAAGATATTTAATAATACAACCCAATTTTCGTAGCGTGTAAAAGTGACCGATTTTCAATATGTCCTTTCTCATCACCATTTTGATTGTTACATCACACTAAACGAAAAATCATGGAAAAGTGATCCAAGTTATCATTAAATTATTAATCATAAGAGATCCAAAAATATACGATGAACTATCACTACCTTCATAAAGTAAACTCTGTAATCCATATACGCTTCAAAAGTATTGAATTGTACAAAAAGTTCAAAAACATGAGTGCTCTTAAGTACTTAAACGCACGTTCCGCAATGAAATAGGTTTCTTTCAGTTTTATGCAAAATTATTGTGGATCTTTTTTTTGCCTATATGTATAGGTATATAATATTACACATACCTGTGTAAACCTTGCACAGGAGACTATATAATAAAGCTATTTCTATAACTGTGTAAACCTTGCACAGCAGACTATATAATAAAGCTATTTCTATAACTGTGTAAACCTTGCACAGCAGACTATATAATAAAGCTATTTCTATAACTGTGTAAACCTTGCACAGCAGACTATATAATAATAACAATAAGAATACTAAAACTACTTCTTTACCTGTGTAAACCTTGCACAGGAGACAATAAAATATGCAATTTGTAAAAAGTATTGTTAAACTCCCCCTGAAAGGATACTAAACTGTTTAACCAACAAGAAGAAAAGTTCAAAGAGAAGACTTAAGATAGTGATTTTAAAACACCCCTGTCTCACAACCCCAGTGGAAGTGGAAGTGGAAGGTTTTTCCACTATTTCTCCAAGTTAAACATTCTAGTGAGATGCATTTTCTTAGATTGGGGGTGAAATAATAAAACTTTCCCAGTGGAGCTGAAACTGTATGGTATTTTTCCCATTGTGAACAACATTTTGGCTAGATTTTTCAGTGGGGTGGGTTTCCAACCGGTTTGTGAAACAGGGGTCTTTGGAATAATAGTGGTAAAGATAATGTTTTAAAGCAGTACATATGAAATAAAACGCAATTTAGTAGAGAAATTCTAACGCACGTTCCGCAATAAGGAATTGTAACTTTCAATCTTGAAAAATTGAATAAAAGATCAGTCGATTTGAAATTCATAACACTACTACCTAAATAAACACTATCAAAAACACATAACACTACCTAAATAACAATCTCAAAAACGCACACCACACGACCCCTCACCAGTAACTGAGATGTTGAAAACTTTTTCAGCAGTTACTGGATATGGTTTGTTGAATTGCATAAAGTTCTTTGGTCGTGGGTCTCGCCATTTATTCAAAAATCCAGCCTTGTCCTTAAATCCGTTCGCCTTAAAAAATCGGTATGATCTTATCGATGTTGGCCCTCCCTTCTCCTCTCTCATTTTTTTGTATCGTGTATATGTTATTGCGTTCTTTTGTCTTTTTTCTCTTTTTTTTTGACTTTTCTAGTTGTTTCTCCAATTGTTCTATCTGTTGTCTTTGCCTTTCTATCTCTTCATCTTTCTCTGCCTCAATCTCTGCACTCAGCGAGTCGTCACTCATTGGTGGGTCTGATAATTCATTACTCATTCTGATATTGATTTATTATCTTAAACAAACAAAAAATTCAATCTGGATAATACAGTGCGTCTATAATAAATGTATTTAAAGTTTGGCATATCAATAGTCACATCCATTCTATAAACAATTTCTTAAATTTGATACGTATTTCAATATCAATTTTTATGGACACACTGTGTGAGACCCCCCTTCCAAAGCGAACCCTCAATTCATGCAATCATATAATTTTTATTGAGTTTCACGCAATAACCTGATTTTTCAGAAAATTGGAAAGTTTTTCTGGAAAGATCAGGGAAACATTGGCAAATCGGGAGAACTGCACACAATCAGAGGAAAAGAGGGAAATCATGTATTCATGCACAAAATATGGTTTTGTGAACCGCTGGGGGCCCCTGTATCGAATTCTTTCTTGGTTTATCCTATCTAAAGAGAGATAATGCATGCATTCTTCAAAAAATCTCATTAGGATATATTTATTTTTTTCATGAATTACCGACTTTTGATTTTTGGATGGCAATTTGGACTTGGAATTTACCTGGACATTTCAATTTTTGGTAGTTTATACCCCGAATTCATCTTACATGAAGGATTTAAAGCATTTCGATCTCAAATACTTTACTAACAATAATTATCTTTCTTTGGATAGCCTTGGCTTTTAGTTTGCATTTCCAATTTGGAAAATTGGAAATGCGTAACAGGGTACACCACGTGAAGGATAAGCCATAGGATTTGTACCCCACTTAAATTGTAACATCTGGTCTCCTAAACTATTTGTTCGCTAAAGTTTTAGAGAGATTAAATAAAAAAATTAAGGACATGTTTTTTTTTGACTGTACCAAAATCAGGTTTTCGAAAATCGTGAAAATCGCTTTATTTTAGTTATTTCGTTAAGTTCCATAAAAGCTATTAAGATTGGACAAAAAATATCATCAGGGCTACTAATCTATTTTCTTATTTTTGAATAACGATAAGAAAGGGTTCAGCTGTCTCTGTTAGTGCCAATTTGAACTGGGTTAGTTGAAAATCGGCATTTTGGTACAGTAAAAAAAAAACATGTCCTTAAAGAAGAACGCAAATCTCGTGGCTAATCATATAAATATACATTTAAAATGTTGTTGAGAAATTTAATATATCTAAAATTATCTTGAAAAGGATAGAAGTAGTAGTAGAGACCAGAAGGTACTTTTAAGGTACAAGGCTGTTTCACTGCGTCAGGCTACATTAGAAACATGGTTTACACCCTTACTGCAACAAACAACTGTCAGCATGTTACAAGGGTCACTGTGAAAACAACTATCAACATTCACAGTGTCATACTCTGTGTGTGACAAACAACTATCAACATGTCACCAGAGGGTGGAAACAACTATCAACATCCACCTTTGATGGAAACAACTATCATCATCCATCAAATACCTGTCTCTAACCATGCGCAGGAAAGAAAATCAGCCTTGATTTAAAATATTGCCAGTGAAACGAAATCAATTACATGTTTTAAATAGTAATTGTTAACAGAATTCAAAGTAAAAGGGTATTTTACACGGCAATTTTTCAATTTTAAAAACTTTATAACAACAATAATAATATAAAGTAGTTGCCTATCAAGAGTCTTGAAAACAAGTTGAATGATAAGAAAAAGGACAAACAGGCAAAATAGGCAACTCAATCTACTTGAAAATTAATACATTGAATCGGTTATATTTGCTCAATGCTTGTGTAATAAACACCTTTCACAATCCGGATCTGTACAGTCAGCGTCAGATATGCCATCATCGCAAAATAAGTCAACTTCGCGTAGTAAATTCAAGTATTCTTGAATTGAGCATGTGTTTTCTGAAATTGTCTTTTTTGAGAGAGTTTGCAGTCTTTCTTCTTCTTTCTTTCTGAGCTTCAATTGTGGGTGACGATTAATATATTCTAAACGCTCAAATGGAATAGATTCAGCTAAACACCAATCTTCATCTTGTGTAACCCGTGAGAATGCAGTATAAGACGTCCCACAATTCAATTGTTCCATGGTAGTCTGAGGAGACAATTTAATTATAACATTGGTAATTTGTTGCTTCGGTCCGATTGTCATACCTTGAGACTTAGCAATGGTGATTGCATAACCTGTTATCAAAGGGAATCCAGTTCTTCTGCAGCATTTTGACACGTCCTCACAAGTAACAATATTTGCAGTTATTGGAACCCACGTTGGGTGGTTTTCGTCCCAGACAGGGCCCTTGTATCTAGGAAAGTCAACAACGACAATCTCTGGCATCTGAGGAGGTTTAATATTAGTTTTATAAATTATACTAACAACTTTACCAATGGCACCATTATTCAACCCAAGTCTGGTCATACAACCTTGATTTCTTGTTAAAATAACTCTACATCCAACGGCAATGGTTGTTCTGTTGGGTATTTGGGACATGGATTCTCTGGCGCTGTTGTGATGCTTACCATAGCCAGTACTCTTGAATTCAGCACAAATAGTCCTTTCTCCATTGGTCATTGTTGAATTCAAAACACGGCGGTTATAACTGCTAGCTTCTTTCCATGTTTCTGTTAAACAGATAACATTCGAAGTTTCGTCGTTAAAATTTCTTTGTTCATCAGTGGTTAAATTATCATAACAACGTTGATTTATCTCCTCCCAGTCTTTTCTGGTTACATTGCCAGTTCGCAGGTTGTCTAAGCGTTTTAACAAGGCTGCTTGATTGGGCTGTTGCCGCATGATTTCTTCTAAAATGAATACATCCTGGAAATCTTTGTAGGCAAAACCACCAGCAGAATCAATAGGGTCTGTCGAATCCAACACAATATCATACAGATTACGTTCCCCAATGGCTCTCAATTGGAAAATGTCACCAAAAAAATTAAAAGTTGGAATGCAACCAAACGGTATACTTTGATCACTTTCCCTGTCTAATAGGTTTATTGAAAGTTGGGAAAACCGTTGATGAAACCAACCCAAAACATATTGTCCAACCATTCCTCTCTCATCAGCATTTAGACACATGAGAGAGAGTTTTTTGCCATCATTGTCGAGTGCCAGGCTTTTTAAATGTTTGATTTGATCAGAATTCATGGGACAACTGTCAAAAGTTATTCCTTTAGTTTTTCTAGGAATATTAACACATGAGTGAATAGTTCCGCCATCAGGTAAAAGAATACCTGCTGCACTAGTAGGAGCAACGTTTAAAACAGATCTATTACATTTGAAAATGCGACGCACAAGACGGGTGATAATTTTTACTACTTGTGACTTACCTGTACCCGCACAGCCTTGAACAATTAGTCGTTTGCAATGTTCATATCCTACAGCAAAATTTCCTCTCGCATAATCCAAAAGAAGTTGAATATTGTAGTTGACAATTAGCATTTGGATTGGATTTACTAATTTTGGGTCAACATCTGGCAATGTACAAAGTCTACCTTCCCTCTCAAATGCTTCATTTGCTTGCTTTGATACATCGGATAGCCAATTCTTTGTTTCTTCTATAAGTGTGTCAGGAAAGGATTGTACACCCAACCACATCAAGCCATTTGCGTGCCAGTCATAATCAATTCCACCATTGTATAGCACTTCCTCATCGACAGAAGCTTCTTCAATTGATAGTCTATTTTCTCTCGCAATATCTCTAAGAAGTTGGTTTCCCATTGTATCAACGACAGAGTCTTGTGAAGATTGACTATCTTGACTTCCTTCAAGTGTTGATTGAGAGAAATTTATTTCTTCTATTGGTTGATTCGGCTGATTGTTTTGTCTCTTTTGGCGTCTAACAACTTTCTTGTCATATTCAGCCTTGGCAAACTGCAGCATCATTCTCACAGATTCAGGGCAATAGTCAGAGTCCAGAAATTGAGCAAATGATTCTGTGTATGTATCAAATCCATTTTTCAAATCATCAACTTTCCTCCAAGTACCAGGAGAGAATTTCATTAATAGTTCTTTAGAAAAATCTTCACCTACTGGCCATATCCAAAAGCGCTGACATCCAGTAAATACAGGAACATGATCTTTGTTACAGGGTGACTTCTTTGCACAATCACACTTTTTTGCCCAGTCGTACAAAGTAATATAGGGATTTTCTTCCCTTCTTTTATCTGAAAGAAATTTGTCAATAATGGTATCTTTGGTAACTTTGCCATCTTTACCATTAGGATCAAAAAGCCTGAAACCGCTTAAACCAATTCTTTTAAATCTCCTGCTGCAGCTGTATAGCTTACCTTTAGTATTGATGTAATCAGCAGCTGAAGATGGAGTATCAACAAAACCAACTGTTTTCAAAAGCAGTTTTTGAGCGACAGACTTCAGAGAAACTGTTGGATCAGATTTATTCAGTATTTCCTTGTATATATCCATAAGGTCTTGTGTAGATTTGTTACCTTTACAACAATACCCAGTTATATACTTAATCAATGCCAATAAATCATCAGTGACTATAGCCTGGGTATCACATTGGGCTAGCCATGTTAAAGGTCTTAGAAGTATATGTTGAACCATCCTGGGGTGATCGTTTCTACCTTCAAATCTGGATATTTTACCCTCTGTAATTCTTGGCTCAAAAGGATTGATCTCTTTACCAGTTGATCTTTTAGATTTTTCATCGTATTCGCCAAAATGATGTCTGCAGTATCGAATGACTCTCTCAATTGGTTTACCATCTTGATCTTTTTCCTTAGTGGTTACAGTTTTACGTCTAAGGCAGTACGAGCTACAAGTGTGAAGCATAACCTTATTGACTAAGTCAGTATGGAATGCTTTTAATTCTTCATCATCTCCTTGACATAAGACACATTTTTCAACACATTGGCATCTACATCAGTTAAACTTCCTTCTGGCAAAGGCCAATTTTGTTTGTTAGGAACCCATTGTGGTGTTTGATCATCATTGTGTTGCACTTCACCTCCTGCAGGGTGTAAGGATACAAACCCAGGAGAAAAAACCCCAGTGTCATTCATCTCATTTGTTTGAAGCCATGTTTCAAGATCTTTGGCAATATTTACAGTTGGGTCATTTTTATCTTGAGATAATATAGCTTTGACTTTATCATAGTGTTGTTTAGAAAAAAATAAGGAGTGTGAATGAATCTGCCCTCTTGATTTGGCGAATTCATATCGACTCCAAAATTCTTCATACTGAAAAAGCTCTTTTAATACTGTATTTATGTAATTGTGATGTCTTGCATCAAAATATGATGTAACAATATGCTGGTTTTGAAGTAAGACTTGATGTCGAAACTTTGAGTCACTTTTGAATTTTACTTGGAGATCAGCTTCAAGATCTCCAGTAATTTGAGACAGGTACTTTATCAAAATGTTATGCAGTGGAATCCAGTGATGCTCTGCACAGCTGGAAGTATCAAAATAGGTAGGATAAACTTGGTGTTCTTTCAACATGAAAAAACAAAAGGAATCCAATTCATGCTTTCGTTCACGCCAATACGGAGCTGTATCAATTAAGTTAGCACTGAATGATAAAAATTTGCGCGGTATTGCTTCATCTTGATTTTCTAACTGTTCAAGTAACTCATCCCTGGTGATATGTTTCTCATTGATCTGTTGGTTGACACAAAAGGAACCTTGATCCAAAGCTTTTTTACGCATACTGATATTCATTAGGTGAAATTTGAGAAATCTGTGAGCAGGCACTCTGTTATCATTGCAATAGCATATGTGCTGTACCCAGTCTTCATATTTCAAAGTTCTTGCAGCTTTAATAGTATAATCACATGTCCCATTTACAAAAATATGAGGATAACACATTGTGAAAAAACCATCGGTTGATAATTCTGGAATAGGTTTCTCTCTTTTGTTTAGGTGCAGCCTTCCTATGTCTGCTACTTGACCTGCTTCAAGAATTTCTTCAACATTAGCATTGTCACCCAGAAATGCACGCAATGCATTCTTAACATTTTCATCAGCATCAGAATTTGTTAATTGAGTTGCAAACCCTGATGCTGTTGTTAATTCTTCATCTACGGCAAGCTTTTCAAACTGACCAGGTGCTGGGCCTTTATCTTCATTTTTATTTTCATTATTGAACTTATCAGCAGAAACTATTGGAAGCCCTGGTATAATTCCAGCATCTTCAGGAATGTTTAAGAGGCGATTCTGCTCAATAATTACATCATGATAATATGGATTGGGCTCATGCAAAAAATATTTCCCTTTTAAAATTTTCCCAGAAATGTGATTTTTTCCTTTATATTGAGAATATCCAGGTTGTGGATTATCCAGTCCAAAAGCAGGGATACCAAAAACCAAACCATTAAGAGCTTTTTGTACCCTGTGTCGGGAGGCCATGTAAGCTTTTGAATTATTGCTACCACTTCTTATCAAGATGATGCCAATTTCAGATGGTAATTGAGGCAATTTGGTGAATATTTTTAAATTTGAAGGTATGGCAACTGCATGGCCCTTTGAGGCCAACATTCCGTACTTTAAACAATGAACATAGATTGCAATGGATATTTTGCGAATTAACAATGTTTCGACAAAAGTAAGGCCTTGGAGAAAAGAGGGTGTGTTGGCAAAGTGTTGATTATTATGCAACAGATTTCCCTCATTGTCACAGAAGCAATCAGTGGGAGGTGAATGAATCCCTGAAAAAAGTAGCGCATGATTTTTTTTTCGATTTTGTTTCTGATTAAATTCATCTTTACACCTAGTGCATCTTTGATCTTCTACTTGCCACTTATCCGCCTTCTTCTTAGGGACATGGGAAAAGAATACTGGCCTGACTTCTTGGCATGTGATACATCTATCTATAGAATGCTTATCTTCCCCTTTGATGAAGTTTGATACAGCTTCTTTTACAAATCTATTTTCATGGATGTTAAGGTGCCCATGATGATGGTCACTCAATTGAATATTTGTTTCGTTCACACGTGGTTCCTCATTCATCTCATGATCATTCTGATTGTTCAATGGAATGTTATTGTTGTCAGAAGGTTGTCGATTAGTATTGATGTTCATAGAAGTGTGTGATAATTTAGTAAGACCTTTTAATAACCTGTCTGGATTTGTCTTTTTCTTGTTTAAAAGTTTGCCAGCTTTCGATTTGTTCTTATATGATGTTTCTTTTGAGGATTTTTTAAAAAATGCAGAAGGGATAACAATGCGTTGAAAATCAATATTTTTAAATAGTGTTTTACCCTCTGGTTTATTTGGGAACGTAATTTTTATATCTGGTTTATCAAGCAAGTTATTTTTAAAAAGTGTTTTACCCTCTGGTTTATCTGGGAACGTAATTTTTATATCTTGTTTATCAAGCAAGTTATTTTTAAAAAGTGTTTTACCCTCTGGTTTATTTGGGAAGGTAATTTTTAAATCTGGTTTATCAAGCAAGTTTTTTTTCAGTGGAGATGTACATATTGCTTTAACAGAACTCTCCTGTCTATAATTAGTAGAAGTTTTTACAATACATGACTTTTTTTCCTTTATTTCACTTCGCATAATTTTTCTTCGTTTCCTTATTGCCTTTGTGGTTTCATTTTTTTGAGGGGACAAAAAATTAGCTTTGTAAATGTCACATTCGTCTTGCAAAAGTATATCAACTCTATCCATTTTTTTAGTGAAAGAGGTAGCATCCATATTTTTGGTTGTTTTTGAGTTTGAGCTAATAGAGACTTCAGAAATGTTTTTGTCAAATTTTATATTGCGTACAAGGTTATTATGAATTGGTATAGATGGTGAAATTTTTTGTGATTTTGATTTTTTATAAATTAATAAATATGGAACAGTCTCATCATTAACTTTACAGTTGAAATTAACATTTTTGATACAGAAAACTTTATCATCATTAACCGAATACCATGTATCTTTATATTTGACGGCCGATGTATAGTGACCACTATTTGCGGTTTCACCGTGATGGAAAATGACAGCTTGTAAACTCAAATTTCCCAAAAGAACATTCTCAAAATTTTCTTCAATTACTAAATCAGGTACCACTTTTCTTGAATTCTGCGTTGTATGATCGTAACGGAACATACCCAATGTAATAATAAGGAAATCAGATATATGAAATAATGTTCTAGATCTAATAGCATTTGTTCGAACGGAGCAATCAGAGCACTGATATAATTCATCAAGTGGCTCTCCAAATGGGTCGTCTACTAGCTTAATCAGCTCTTGCTTTATCGAATTACCTTCTCTATTTGGAAATTTGATGTGACACGTTTGTTCAAAAACTGTTTGATCAGAAACATTCTGGCAACTTTTGCACAGTATTGACTGTAAAACTGAAGTCTTAAACACTGATTGCTCAGTATCTATTGGAGAAATTTTATCCAAAATATGAAGGAGACATTCATGTGCATCAAACTGTTCACATCTTGCATGTTCATAACCTGGCAGCTCAAAATATGGCAATAATGGGTATGTTTCTAATGGGGCATCAGAGAACGTCATAGAAATAAATAAGTGTTTCATCACATTTATAACTGGGTCATTTTCAGCACTATTTTCATATTCACAAACAAACTTCCGAAAGGCATCAACTGAATACAATGCTTGAATAACAGAATTGAAAAAACACACATTTCGACCAAAATTGGTAAGCCCTGTTGGACAAATTCTGTCTGGAGAAGTTGACATATTATCAAAATAATCAATTTTGCAGTACAGTAAACACGGCTAGCAAAAAATAATTAATTCGGTTAAAAAATGGCAAACAAAAGTTGCTTAAAATATACGGTATCTTTTAAACAGAAAGGCAAGCAAGGAGGATATACTCGAAGACCAAATGTAAAAAATGAGAACAAATTTGTGGCACAATAAATTTTAAAATTGACTTCCCTGATCTGAAGACCAACAACCAACCAAACAATGAACAATAACAGGCCAGTGCCTTCTTTCTTTGCTGTCGATTTGATTGAAATGAAAGTCGAAACCAAACCAATGACCAAAACAGAACGATGACAATCAAGGATCGAAGCCAAGAAAAACAGGACAAATGATAGTAAATTGTAATGATGATAACAGAAAGTAATGACTCAATAAAAATTCAAAAAAACAGCCAAGCAGTTTCTCAGAATTGCGATTCAGCCAAATTCGGAGAGAAAAAAAAAGAATAATCCCTTTGATGATAAACTGAAACCATGGCAACGAATCTGTAGAACCAATCAGTGTCAAGATATCTCTATCGCCGTGACGTCAAAAAGGACAGGGAGCATAATGGCATCACTTTCGTTTTGCAATAAATTCAAATATAACAATTTACTATAACGGAGGTAATTTGTTTTATCATTTCCCGGGATATTCTTCACGTTTGTTATCTCCTAAATATTGACGTCACGGGTCACGGAGGGTAGACTCGTTCTTCGTATCATTCTGACGTATACGTCAAATTTGATATGACGGAGGTAATTTGAGTTACCATTTCGGTGAATATCCTTTGTATTTTATCCCCTAAATATTTTGGTGTCGCGCGACTCGGAGATTCGAAACGTTTTTCCCCTCTCCCTGCCTTATAGAGAGTCGAAAGGATAGATAGTTAAAGGTACGCACACACGATAGCAAAACTGCTTCGCTCATAAATGTCGCTTCGCAAAAAGTTTTTCGTTGAGAAGTGAAAAGCGTTTTCAAAGAAAACGAAAAATTTCGTTTCTTATCACATGGTCTTTTATGGCCAATTAGAAGAGGCCAAATGCTCGCTGAGTCTCGCCGACTTCTGCGTTCATTTTATAAACGTACGCTTCGCTCCAGCCAGTTTTTCAAGGCAAACTTAAAATTCCGTACATCATAAAAATCGTTACAGCACCAATAACGCTATAAATATTGCCTTTAGCCGTATCGTGGCCTTGTAAAAACTGGCTTGGTTAACCAGGCTAGCTCAATAGCTTCAGAGGTCGAGAAATTAAGAATTGGAAAAATGGAAAAGTTGCAGAATTTCGCGAAGCTCCCATATCCTATTAAAGTATTCCCGAGTTGAAAAGATTCTAATCAGGCTTGACATGAACAAAAGTTCTTTATTATTTTTACATTCAAGAAAGTCTTGCTGGGCTTTGCTGGAACCCCATGTTTTTTTTGTTTTTTTAGTTACTCTTAGATGCGAAATAAACGAGGGGGTTCGAAAAATTTTTTTAATTAAATAAACGGGGGGGACCTAATTACCGGGGAGGTTGGAAAATGGACCTTAAAAAAAACTAAAAAGGGTCAAAATAGACTAAATTTAGGCTTTTTAGAGTAAAACAAGGAAATTTCCTTTTGGTAGCCGGGAATTTTTTCAAAAATTAATAAACGGGGGGGGGGTCCTAATAAGGTCCGGGGGGTTGGAAAAAAATTAACAAGCGGGGGAGGGGGCACGTCTATTTGGCACCTAAGAGTACTGCAATAAAAACGAAAAATCGGGGGGAAAAATTACGACTCACCGATGCATCTTCCAATTTTGTGCCCGCAAGACGACGCCTCCTTTGTACCTAATTAGAAAGTTTGAAATAAATTTTATGTACGTAATTTCCAAGTAGCGACATAATCTCAAATAATAACTACAGGTGTTGGGACTGTAATCATTGACAACAGACAATGACATACCGGGTGACCCACAAAAAAGATTACCTTAAGGGAAGAAATTACTACGAACAAGAAATGTTCGCAAATTAAGCTCTCCAAAATTGCGCGTTTCGCGGAAGAAATTTCCGCAAATTAAATAAAAATCAACCATTTCAAATATGCGCTTTGCAATAAAAAATATCGAAACACTTTGACTACAGATCATTGCAAGCACTTTCTATCTCTGACGACTGAAATATTGAATGAAATCAATTAATTTTCGCGAATTGCCTGCTCGATATTAATTTTGTATAAGAAGATTTCGCGAATTATGGCCAACGTCGCAGAAATTTCTACCTTCAAAATCCCCCAAATTAAGTTACTGCCAAAATTCATTTTTTCAAAAAAATCATCAGACGAGTAAAATCAAACAAAATGCTTATAATGACACGAAATTTTGAATTGGGAATATCTTTCCAATATTTCTCCGAGAAGAGCTGAGATTGACATATATTAGATGTGAGTCTCATAGCTCCACTGTGGTATGAAAATCTTTTGGTGACACGTGGTGGCACGGTGGATTATATTCAATTTCTTATACCTTAAGGGAACAATTTTTTGCGGTTCGCAGTTCAAGATTTAATATTTGCGGGAACTTGATTTTGCGGATTTCCCACTTGAAAGAAAATTAGAGCCGTACTGTGAATTATTCGACCTTTGTTTTTCGCATTTGAAAAATTTTGCGGGAATTTAATTTTACGATTTGGGCCTAAATCCGCAAAACCGCAAAATTTAGTTCCCTTAAGGTACATAGCATGTTTTTGCATCTTTCCCGAAATTGAAAACGTCTTAACGACGTTTAATTAGTAATTAACTAGATGAGTTTGAATCTCGAAGGAGAACTTAAAGTCTCATTTGGGAATTGGATAAGTGTATTTTGATGAGAAATACAATTAAAATGCTGCGAAAAATCATTTAATGGTGGAAGGAGGGTGAACAAATATGTCATTACTGCGGACAAGGCTTGTACTCTTAGGTGCCAAATAAACGGGAGGGGTCCTAATAAGGTCCGGGGGGTTGGAAAAGAATCGAAAAATTAACAAGCGGGGGGCCCGTTTATTTGGCACCTAAGAGTACATGAGAAATTGGAAAAAATCAGCCCGTTGTTTTTCCAGTGTCTATAATAATTCCATGTTTATATGAAACTTATAGAATCAACTTTTTTATCCATATAAAGCAAAAAATAGTTTTTATAAAACAATGTCCCAGAAGAATTAGCTTGGCTTTCTTCTCCAGTAACAACAAACTGCCAGTTGATAAGAATTCAAAAAGAAAGAATTGTCTTTTATTTTCATTAGTATGGTAAGTTCGAAGATTTTCATTTAGGCAAGACAAATTTAAATTTTTTTCTACTTACTTAAATCCTATTTGACCTGGGTGGAACAATGTGTAAGAAAATAACGTTTGAAAATGAGAAAATCTTTGCTGGCCACTTGAATTTTCATGATTGGAGCCTGATCTTGAGATAATTTTGTACCACACAAGAAATCACAAGGGGAGAGGCCATGGCCAGCCTGAAGCCTGTAAACAAGCCTTCAGCCCTACCACTGTGCCACTTGTCGATTTCCTCCGCAGTAAAAATTATCAACTAAATCAGCCAACAGCCGATGCTAGAATTCATCCGATCAACTCTATGCGAGACCCTTCCTTACAAATGCACTACAATTGCTCTAAAAGCCGATCACCTGAATTTGCATGATTGGAGCCTGATCTTGAGATAATTTTGTACCACACAAGAAATCACAAGGGGAGAGGCCATGGCCAGCCTGAAGCCTGTAAACAAGCCTTCAGCCCTACCACTGTGCCACTTGTTGATTTCCTCCGCTGTAAAAATGATAAACTAAATCAGCCAACAGCCAATGCTAGAATTCATCCGATCAACTTTATGCTAGACTCTACCTTACAAATGCACTACGATTGCTCTAAAAGCCGCTCACTTGAATTTGCATGATTGGAGCCTGATCTTGAGATAATTTTGTACCACACAAGAAATCACAAGGGGAGAGGCCATGGCCAGCCTGAAGCCTGTAAACAAGCCTTCAGCCCTACCACTGTGCCACTTGTTGATTTCATCCGCTGTAAAAATTATCAACTAAATCAGCCAACAGCCAATGCTAGAATTCATCCGATCAACTTTATGCGAGACTCTACCTTACATATGCACTACGATTGCTCTTAAAGCCGCTCACTTGAATTTGCATGATTGGAACCTGATCTTGAGATAATTTTGTACCACACAAGAAATCACAAGGGGAGAGGCCATGGCCAGCCTGAAGCCTGTGAACAAGCCTTCAGCCCTACCACTGTGCCACTTGTCGATTTCCTCTGCAGTAAAAATTATCAACTAAATTAGCCAACAGCGGATGCTAGAATTCATCCGATCAACTTTATGCGAGACTCTACCTTACAAATGCACTACGATTGCTCTAAAAGCCGATCACTTGAATTTGCATGATTGGAGCCTGATCTTGAGATAATTTTGTACCACACAAGAAATCACAAGGGGAGAGGCCATGGCCAGCCTGAAGCCTGTAAACAAGCCTTCAGCCCTACCACTGTGCCACTTGTCGATTTCCTCTGCAGTAAAAATTATCAACTAAATCAGCCAACAGCCGATGCTAGAATTCATCCGATCAACTTAATGCGAGACTCTACCTTACAAATGCACTATGATTGGGGTTGGTGTGATTTAAGATGCACGAGCTAACGATTTACGATTCACGATGCGCGATCCATGCATAAAGTATGCTGATTATTCCTAATAATTATCATAAAACTTAAATTATATAACATAACTCTAAAACAATGGCATAATCTTTTCTCGCTTTTGTTTACCACGGTAAATTTATGCAACAAAAAAGAAATGAGTAGGTAATGGAACTACGAATAATTACGACCGTGAAATTATGAAAAAAAACTAACTTACATGATCATAATGTTGATAATGGAAGCTACCTTGTGAACATAATCTTACAATAGACAGATAGTGTAAGTAATCAATGCACAAGAAATATTTTTGCTCTCTCTTAATCGAATATAGGAATTTCTTTCTTAAAGCAAATAAAAGAATATATTGGCAAACAATATGTTTTGCGGACCGTAATGCACGAAGCAAAAAACTGGTGCTTTATTATGAGAAAGAATTTTCTTTCGGTAAACAATTCCCCTATTGATTCAAGTTATGAAAAAGAGAGAGAGAGTACAGAAGGTGAATGCACGTGGTTTTCACTTTCTTTTAATCTATGACTGATTTTTTAAATATAATTTGTATAATCTTACATAAATGATGTTTTCAAAAATAATTGAGTTTCAGCGAATGAAAGTTTGTAAACTGGCCTAAATATTTAATCATAATTTGCATAACTACGCATGAATTAACATATTTTATGCACGGATCGCGAATCGTGCATCGTAAATCGTTAGATCGTGCATCTTAAATTACACCAACCCATATGATTGAGAAAGGCAAGTCAAGGAAGCTAAATACTGGTCTATTCTCAAAGCTGGCAAGTTAGATTGGCCAAAACAGTGCCACAGGATAGCTGAAATATAGGGCAAAACAAAATAGAAAAAAGAACAAATTGACACACATTCACATTCCGTTCATAGCCCATACTTTTATAAGAACAATTATAATTTGATTTCAAAGTTTAGAAGATGGAATGAAGATGAAACCTTCAAATATCAAAAGAGAACAAAAAACAACAATGTTTTTTTTCTGCAGCTTGCTCAAATGCACGTTTTATCAATGATGAGAGACACACAAGCTCACTGAAGGTATTTGTGTCCATCTGCAAAACAGTATTGAAATAATTACAGTTTTTAGCGGCAAAATATAAAAATATTAACATATGGACAAACATTCTCATCATAGCCCATACTCTTATAAGAATAATTATAAATTGATTCTTTTCAAAGTTCAGAAGACTGATTGAAGATAAAACTTAATAACCACACCTTCAAACATCAAAAGAGAACAAAAAATAACAATGTAACAGTAGAACGGAATGGTATTTAATTTACCTCCAAGTCATAAAAAGATCAAGATTAAAATTCAATTCTTTTTTCCAGCAAAATTCAAAAGACAGCTACTGTAAATGAAAACAAATATCAAAAGAAATTTTCTTTTACTATAATAAAAGTCATCAATGACAGTTCTATAAATTTATACGTCTCACAGCAAGGGAGTAAGTTTACTTAAACCCAATACAATAATTTTGTGCATCATAAAGAATGATAGAGTTACAGTCCTGCAGTAGGGCAATACTGATGTCATCAACATCACGGGGCACGGCAGAGCCAAAACTTTTAAAGTATTCCTCCACCTGGCTTCCTCCAAACCTAACTTTGACCGATTCGTGATCATCCTCAAATTCTAATAGAGTACTAATTCTCTTTTTCATGCGTATGGTTGAGACATTAGATTTACATGATGAGCAAGAAAATAAGTTTGGATTTGTAGCGGCAGAATAGTTGGTTTTGGTGACCTTTTGAACATACCCACTTACATGATCTAGAAAATAAAATAAAAATAGAATTGTAAGTCTATTATTAGAACCTAGTTTATAAAAACACTACTTAAGGGTGAAATTAGCCAAATATTTAAGACCATTTTAAGAATATGCTCAGCCTAAGCATTGATAAATTTAGGTGAAAAAAATTCTTGAGTTTCCAGAAATTTTCCTGCAAGCCTTCTTCTCCAGATTTGGTACAAATTTCCAAAAATTTTCATCGAAGATGGCGGATTGACACATACTACTCAATTTGTGGAATTTTTGGTCTGCAAACTTTTGACTTAACCCATTTAGTATATTTTTAGCTTTGAGCCTACTCCATTAACTGAACTTCTTTGTTGAAAAATAGGTTCTCCAAGTAACTATAGCACATAAGGTAGTTTCCGAGTTGAGTTAATTAGAATAAAGACTCAAGATGAACTAAATTGGCTGAGGGGTCCCCCCTTTAAAAATTTTAAACATTAAGTACCCATGTTGCAGTGGAAATGAGTGGAGAAAAGTATGTCTATACATGACAGTGTTTTTTCTCAAGAGAGAGGCTGGAAAACTTTGAAACATTTAAAAGTTAACCCTATTCGTACTAGGGGGGGGGGCTGTTTCTGTTCGAAGGTCGGATTAATGTTAATAACTTTTGAAAAAATAGAGCTTTTGCCATGACACCTAAAAATTTTCACACCTTGAGCATGATGACATTTTTGACAGTAAGGTGTGACAAAAATTGACACATTTCCAATACAAATTTATTTTTTATGTCAAATATATCGTTTAAACTGTATTTTCTTGAATATTCAGGATAAAATAAGCATTTTAAGCTCATACAATTTTTTTCTTAAGCCTTTGTTAGAATACAATAGCTATTTATAAGAACAAAGGAAATATTCGGTTTTTGCTCACTTTGAGCATGATGAGTGACGTCATCAAAAAAATTTTTGTCAAAAGTTACCTTACATGACAAGGATCTTGTGTGCCAAATTTTATCCAAAAAGACCCACTAGATCAAAAGCTAAGGCCTGGTACAGGAACAGCCCCCCCCCCTAGTTCTGATCCGCCCCTAAAAGCCTAGTACGAATAGGGTTACTAGCCCAGAAAACAAGAAAGACTTTCTCCATACCTTGGTAGTAGTTGTTGCTTCTGCCAGTTGGTTCTGATGTAGATTTGGGTTGACCTGAAAAAAAGAATTTCATAAAATAATTTTTCATTGAAAGACAATTATGAAAATAAAACCTGAATGAAGATTTTCTGCTATGAAGTTCAAACTTTTAACACAAATTGAGAGAATGAAAAACATCACACAGGACACAGGGCTTGAGCTTTGATTAACTTAAAATATAGTTATACACTCATTATACATACTGGAAGGGATGGATGTCAGGTCTTGCTCGTTCACTTCTGGTGTATTTTTTGTTGATTCATCTGGTGTATCTTTTGTTGATTCTTCCGGATCTGTCACTAAAAAAGTGGGAAAATTTGACATTTAGAGGATTATCTCTCTGGTCAAATAGACATTAAAACAGTGCAGGGTTTCAGTAATTTCTTTAGTTTACAAATTGGATGGTTTAACTTACATTTCTTTTCTACTTGCTCCATATTCTCTATATTTCGACGTGTAAAAATGAGTTCCTTCTTCGTTTGGGAAAACCGACTAGTTGACGTGATTGCTAGATTGTAAAAGGGTTTAGAAAAAGAATACACCAAATACAGTAAATTTTTTAGACTTGGTACTAGACCCTTTTACGCTTTTACAGGGAGTCAACTTGTCCGAAGAGCAAACACTAGATTGATCGCAAGCATTAAAGAACAAAATTTTCATTAAAAGTCTTATTTGGTCAAAATATGACCAAGTCTTCATTTTGTACGTTACTTACGGCCGGGTGTGGCGCCGTTGTTTATTATTTGGTCCAAATCTTCATTTTGTGTGTGCGAGTGGCGCGAGTGGGGATAGGTCGTAGGTTGCGACGCGATCCCAGGGATAAATTAGAAAATTTAAAAAATTGACCGAGGGTTATAATTTATCCAGAATTTCACGAAAATAAGCATGACATTCTTCGTTAATCTGATGGTTAAAAAAAAGCAATTTCGCACTAAATTACAAAACCACAAAACCTTTGAGAGAAATTACAAATTCTAGGGCCCACGTCTTGATTTCGAAAGTGGATGGGGCCAAACCAATGTTAATAGTGATTAAAGGAGGCGCAACCATGGTTTGCACCAACAGTAGAAAATTCAATTTTGACCATCTGAGTTACCTAAAAACGGCCCGATTTCAAGCTGATTTTACCCAAAAAAACGGATATTAATTTGGCGGATGAACGAAAAATTTAATTTGGCGGTTGCTGGATATTTAGAAGATAAAATCGAGGTCAAATCAGCAAAAACACCGATTTAGGTGAGGGGTAAATTACTCAAAAGAAGGTGTACGAGTTCTTTTGATTTTTTAATGATTTTTTCGGAAAGTGTACGTGATTTTTTTGAGTAATTTACCCCTCGGATTTAGGGCCTAAAAAGAGCAAAAATTGGGTCATACACTGATGAAATTAAATTTGACAAGAATTCAATTTAGCAGATGGCGGAGAAAATCTAATGATTTGGCGGGAATTCAATTTGCCAGATTTTGGCCAAATCCGCCAAAATCTCTTCCTTTCAGGAATCATGGAACCGGGTGGTAAATACACAGCGGAATCTCTCTTACACACTAAATTAGGCTATAATAGGTAAAAATGTCATTTGGAGCGAAAAAAGGTATCTGTCTTATAAAGTGTTTATATTAAAACTGTCTGTCTTATAAGAGATTTTTTATGATAATGTGACCTGGTGTGACCCAAAATTGGTGCAGACCAAGAGATCTCGAGGGCTGAAATTAGTCATGGATTGAAGAACGGCAACAATTTCTTTCGAATTCTAGGAACTTTTCAGGAGCAGAAAAACAACTATAAATTGATCTGAAAGAGTGTTGAATAGGTGGGAGATTATAATAATATAATTTGGAGATGACTTTAGCGATTTTTGCTAGAAAAATGGCACTTTTTGGCACTTTATGGAAAGTATAATAAAGTGAAATTGGAGGTAAAAAATCTGGAAAATGCAAAATGATTCCTAGAATTAGGGAAAAAGAATTTCATTTAATAAATTAGATAATCATTTTTTCTGTAAAATACAAATAATAAATAATGAATTAGTTAATAATTTTATAATGTAGTAAAGTTATTTTCAAAGTTTTGTTTTTCTAGTACTACTGCTTTTTAGAAAAGTAAAATTTACAAATGGTAAAATTGAATGTCAAACGATTGTTTTAAAACCCAAAGATTCGAGACTTGAATTTTGAGGGAGGGAGTAAGATAAAATGCACGGTATTGAAGATGTGAGTGAGTATAGAATAATGTAACGTCGAGAACGATCAACTCCTTTCATTTCACTTGCGACACATGTAGATATTTTAACGAGATTTTTGACAGGCAAACCAAACGGTGTAACGAAGGATTAGTCTACCTGCCGAATTTAAAGTATTTTCATTGCTTCATCATATTACACCAGCAGCAAGAGTGCAAAAGTATCAGGTATCAATGATAATTTCAGACAGACGAGTTTGTGCAACCTGAAAAATAAAGAGTAGGGAATTATTACCAATTTCAAAACTTGTCCATACCTTATTGGCGTAGCAAAAAAGGTCAAAACAGCAAATATAAATTTTTATTGGGGACCACGAAAATTAGAACAATCCCAAAACCAGAACTGTCTGATATAATATAATCCCTTATAAAAATTGTAACAGTTGCTTCGAAAAATTACATCATAAATTTTTGTGATTCATAATATGGGAAATTATAAGTTTAAAGTTTTTAAAAACATATCAGCATTTTATTCATATCCATTATGTCATTCTGTGAAATAAAAAAATTGAGAAAATCTCTTTCAACCATAAACTGTTAAGATCAACATAAGAAACATATTTTAAAATTTAATTTTACCTTTTCTTATGGGTCGTATCCTGAATATACATTTAGGTGACAAGTAAATTCTGGTTAACACTGATATGATGTTTGGCGAAGACATTTGGTTGACGGTTTTGAAGATACGATTCAATCCGGTGCCAAATTAATTTGAATACTTAATCCACTTCCACTCCCATTTGTTATACTTCAGCCGAACAATTGAATTCATTCTGGTCTAGTACCAATTATTTCAACAAGCAAATCAATCTAAATATAAATTTTCATTGTTAATGTCTTGCATATTAATTTGTTAGCTATAATTGAGATTGTTCATTGTTCATTGTCATATCAGAAAGAAATGCTATTGATAAAATCTAAAATTAAACTTTTGCATTCAAATAATTTTGCCATGGTGCATTGAAATCTATTGAACATTTACATGGTATCTGGATAAAAAGTATTCCTCTTAGGAGAAAGTATTAAGCTTCAGTAGAGCATTCCCTTTTTTAGCAGATTCAATTTTACGATAACAAACAGTAGATATATTAAAAGTCACCCCAAAAAGGAAACACCCTTACCCCAAAAACAGCCATTCTCTGGTTGATAATAATAACCTCAGCCATTCGCTGGTTGATTATAATGCCAGTATACATTAACCTGATAGCAGCTGTGGAGTTTTCTAGTCGACACGCTAAAGCTCTAAAGATCGCTGAAAACTAACATCTGAGGAAAATGGCCCTATCTCTACAGAAATTTTGAGTCAACTTTTTGTTTAGTCCCGAAAAATTAAAAATTAAAATGGCGCTCCATGAAAAGTGCCTTTTATAGATAGGAATTAAAATTCTGTCCCACAATGCTTTGCGAGTGGAAAGGTTTCAAATTGGAGGCGGAAGGTGAAAATGGATGTTTGTTATTGTTTTGAAACTCAAGTTTTTTGGTATTTATACTTTATAAACTTCATAAAAGTATTCAGTAATGGTTTGTATTCATTTTCTATAGCTTCAGTTTTCTTCTACTGATAATATAAAGATGTTTGTTTATGATTTTTCTCTCTTTTTAAGTGATATTTGTGTATGATGTTATTATGTTTTGTTTTCTCTTGTGTGATTAGTTTAAAGGGGCCTTTAAAGCAAAAAAGATTCTTTTTTGAGCATATATCATCCATTAAAGAACCTTGTCTGTGAAATACAATAATGTTTTGCATGCTTCTTTTCCAAAAAAGTTCTGAATTTGCTTTGAGAGAACTTGACATATCTCCCAACCCAAAAGTTGTCGGCCATGACACCCTTCCCTGTCGACATTGCACTCGGACCTGTTCCTTATCTGGCACCCGATGTAGAAATTTTCTTCCGACACGCTAAAGCTCTGAAGGTCCGGAAAATTTTCAACATCTGGAAGAAATACATTACGGAATTTCGCCTGACCGCGTAATTTTTTAGAAAAATGGGCCCGAGTGCAATTTGGACAGGGAAGGTGTCATGGCCGACAAAATTTGGGTCAGAAAAAACTTCAAAAGGTTTCACGAAATAAATTCAAACACAAAACTTTTTGGAGAAGGAATCATGCAAAATATTATCATTCTTTTCACAAGGAGGGCATGTAGAAATACTCAAATAAGTATTTTTCCTTCTTTAAACTGATCACAGAAGCAAAAACAAAATAGAAATAACATTGTACACAAAAAAGCCTGAAAGAAGAGAAAAGTCATAATCAGCATCTATAATAACACTAAAAGAAAAACTAAAGCTATAGAAAATGAATACTAACCCTCAATGAACACTTTTGTGAAGTTTAATAAAGATTTTATCCAAAAAACTTCAGTTCTGGAACACTGAAGTCGGTTTGTCGGTTGTCGGCCGGTGGACAACAGTTATATTTGGAGGACGGTCTAAGATAGATAACAGCATGAAAGTTACTGATAAAAGCCTAAGCCCATAGGAACATACCTGCTTTAGTTTCTTTGTTCTTTGAATGGTATAAAATTTGAGAAAGTGCAGAAAAAATCAGCCATCAAAACAAACAAAAATAAAAGTTATGATTATCAACTTTTCTGTGGTAGAAGTACACATTTTTTGGGTTGGTGCAAATATAGAAATTACACTGGATACTAAGAATAATATTCAAGGAGTAAGTACAGTTAAACTACAAAAAATCCATCAAAAGAAACCAAAAACAACCATAACAGCACACATTTTTTGAAAATTACATCAGCCATGTTGTTTGTAATTTTTGCCGACATACTCATGACGTGGTAACTAACGACAGTGATTTGACGGTCTTTTTGAGGCGCCAGATCTCAAAAAAACAATTTTTGAGCGTTCAGCACGGCCCCGAAAATGAGGGCTAAACTTATGTCGGCACATCAATGGATGACTACTATTTCTCTCCGATGGTATATTGGCCCGCTCCTTTAGAGCTTTAGCGTGGGCGGCCGCCAATACGCCATCGGAATATCAGATAAACCTGTTCCTCTCAAATAAAATTCTACGCGGTCCGCGTACAGGCGCGCGACCATATTCTTCAGATTGTATATTTTGGCCCACGTCTTTAGAGCTTCAGCGTACTGGGCCAGAAAATACACAATCTGTTATCAGGTTAGTATACATTGGCAACGTCTCTTAAAATTCGGGACTGGAGGAGCATACCTAAGCTATGTTTTTAAATTTAGCCTATTGAGATAAAGTCTTCAATGCACCAGGCCTGGGTATGTGTAAAGATATCACTCTGACCTAAAAAAGAGAAACAGGATTCATAAAAAGTTAAATAAAATCCTCATCATACTTTAATCTTTATTAAGATTAATAAGACAACATAATATTGCTATCAACTCGGAAAGCAATTCAGTTGGCTATCGAAACAGGAAATGAAGTGAAAAAGTTTTTATAATTCAATAATGAGGATTATATCTCCACGTTAATAAGAAAGAAAGTGACTATAAAACCATGTGTATCTGGTCTGAACGTAAAGTTATATTATAATGATCATAGCTAGGTCCGCCCTGCTTACAAAAGCGTGTGATCGTAAAATGCCGGTAGCCGACAAATATAAACAAACTAAATAAAGATGGCCGCAATATATCTTCTTCTTCTCTCTCCTTATTTAGAAAGCGAAAATAAAAATCGTAAGGTAATAGTTCCGACCAATATTAATCAATGGCCCAACAAAATATAGTATATATCAAACAAAGGGAACAATGTGACAAGTCACAACGTTTGTACATGACAAGTCCAATGCTTGTAACTTCAAATAGAAGACGAATGAATAAGTAATCAAACACACGAGTCCAATGCAATACAACGTGTGAAGAGGTTTAAAACCATACAACATAAGAAACATATGTCAACAGTTCAACATGACAAATATAACGTAAACAAAGCGTAAATGAAGTGTGTCAACAGTTCAACATGACAGTAAACAATAGCTAATATCGAACGTAATCATCCATCCATTTTGGAGGATTTCTGGATCGTTGTGGTCTTGAGTTAGTTGGACCCTCCACAGGGGTCGGAGAGGTCCCATCATCATCGACAGCGGTGGCTGAGGCTGCTGGGGGGTTGACAAGAACCGACGGGGGATCCAAAGGTTGGGTTGGGGACGTAGACGTTGGAACGTCTTGATGGTGCATTGGAGTTGGTAATGTATCCGCTGTGGGGACGACGGTGGAAGGTTGGTCTTCTTCACCTGGTGGAGCCGGAGACGGCTGGAACTCAGGAATGGGGATGTGAAGCAGTTCGCTACGGTGAACTTTGTAGGTGGAGTTGCGAAGTTGATCACCACTAAACTTCTTGAGGTGATACCAAGGACCTTCTCTGTGAGCAACGAGGTAGCGGGGACGTGACTGAGTTTTATTTCGTTCAGCTTTGACATAGACAATGGCACCTTCTGGAATGATTGATTCTGGTTCACTAGATGCCTTGCGGTTGTTGAAGAGGTTTGTAGCAAGTCTACGGTGATGTTGGTCAGCTATGAGTTTACGGTCCTCGAGGGGCAGCTGTTCGCCGGTGAATTGATCTCTTTGAGTTAACATCTCCCTGGAGGATAATCCAGAAAAACGAACTCTGGAGTTGAGGTTAGCGACGGCAATACCGAGGGTGGATTCATTGAGGCAGACCGAGTTGCGATCGATCTTTAAAAGTTCATCTTCTAGCTCTTGTACAGGTTTTTCTGCAACAGGGTTTTTGTTACAGTTCTTAACCCTACCGATCTCAATAGATAAGCGTTGACTCGCGAGGATACTGTCATTGACAAGCTTGTTGAATCCAGGTGCGGGATCCGTTCTGATGATTGCAGGAGGTCCATCAAGGGGACGGAGACCGATGCAAAGCCGGATCAAGCCGTTGCGGAGCTCGGTGTGGTCTTCTCCAGCAATGATGCACGCTGAGGTGTGGGAGGTGACTGTTTCACGTACAAGCAGTATCTTCTGACGGAAGCGACGTATTACATCGGATGCAAACGAAATACCAACGGTTGTCGGGGGATCACTTGTGGTTGCAGGTGGGGACGATTTGCTCATCTTCTTCAGTGACGTACACGTATGGCAGTTGTCGTTGACGTTTCGAATTGATGAGTCGAGATCAAGTGCGAAAAAGTAGCGAGCGGTGATCTGTTTCAGCTGGAACGGAGAGGGATGATTAAGTTTAACGTGTAAGGCAGTCAGGAGTCCAGGGAGGACTTTCCTGGGGACGACAATCTTCTCCTGGACTGGTGCGAAAGGTTCTCTGTGAGGAACGACGAGAAGTCCATCCTTCGAAATGGTACATTGCTGAAGGTAACGTTTGGTGTCGTTGATATTGGTGAGCTTCTTGGAAGGTCGGGTACCTTGTTTCAAATGAGAGTGGCAGCGACGTAGATCAGGGCAATCGGACTGTAGAGAATGCCAGGTGGGACGGCTGATGAAAGGCATCTTTGAGTTGCCGTTGAATATGTCGTCGACGTTAATTTTATTGACAGAAGCACCTTGCATTTCATTGACGAACGAACAAACTTGGCATTTAGGTTCATGACACTCCAATGCATTGCGACATGCAAAGTCTGAGGGGATGTTTGATGTGCCTGAAAGATGTTGAATTTGTACGTTAAAACGGCTAGCAACAGATAAGAATGTTGTTACTCTGCTACTATGTGAAAATTGTCCTTTTAAAAGTCTCTCGTATGCCTTAACGCATGGATCACTGTCAGTTAAAATACAAGTTGGATGGTGTGACTGGACGACGAATGGGCTAAAATGTTGGATAGAAGCAGCAATACTTAAGGCTTCTAACTCACACGGGATCCAAAGGGTTTGTCGTTCTTTGATCTTTGTACTGTAGTAACCAGCGATTTTGATGTCGTTGTTGCGCTGTACATAGAGTGTAGCACCGAGACCTGGGTGTTTGACGGCACCGTCTGTGACTAGCCAAAGTTGATCGGAGGGTTTCGGGATGGTGATTGACTCAGAATTGTGCAGGTGGTTTTGGGATGCTCGAAAGACTTCGTTGGATTCGTCTGTCCATTCAATGTTTTCACTGGATGTCCTTCCCGCTACAAGACGTTCCAGTGGTGCAAGGTATGTTGAACAATTTGGTACGACTCTGGAGATAAACTTGTATGCACCAAGGTACGATCTAAGTGACTTGACGGTGGAAGGGCGAGAACAGGTGGTGAGCGTAGAGATGCGGTGTGGGGATGCACGTAGTTGGCCTGAGGACCAGACCCATCCAAGAACTGTGGTTGACTCGGGTGCGATTATGGTTTTCTTTGCGGATAAAACGAGACGATTTGCTGACAGTTTTTGTATACTTTATCCCAGTTACTGACAAGTTCGTCTGGGGTGTCACCTCCACAATAGAGGTCATCAGCGACTTTGGCAACGATGCCATCTTGGATGAGATCGCCAAGAATTCTCGATAAAAGCTCCTCAAGAGCGGTTTCGGAACCGGGCATGCCCATGGCGCTTCTGGTGTACACACGAACACCTTTAAAAGGGGTGACTATACCGCAATACTTCATGGATTTCTGATCAAGAGGGATTTGGTAGTAAGCTTGTGTTAAGTCAGTCTTTATAATATATTTCCATTGACCAATCGATTGAAGGGTGCTGTTAACGTCTGGCATTAATGTTGGAGGTGGCTTTGAGTAACGTGCGACTTCTCCAAATGAGGTGACAAGGCGGTGTCCCCCTGACGGCTTTTTGACCAAGAAAGAGGGGTTTAGATACTCAGGAACAATGTTTACTTGCTCTGGCTTTTGAAGTACTCCAAGGCGTTCAAGTTCATCACATTTTGCTTGTAATTCGACAAGCTTATCTTTCGCGTATTGAGGTACCTTCCCTTTTCGTTGGGGAGGTTCTGTGGGACCTATATTGACGGTGGCTTTAATGGGACCAGATGCTCCGTTATAGCCTTCGAAGTCTCTGGTGAAAACAGATGCATGCTGATGGTGGAGTGCTCTGAACTCTTCGCAAATCTCAGCTGGAAGTTGGTGGTCAGGGTCAACTTCGATGGATTTGGTTTGGTCTGCAGGGGTGTCGGTCGAGGGTGGCGTGCTCGGATGGCTTGTCTCATGGTGGTTTTCGGGGGCATCAGCAACACGGTGGATTTGGGCAAATTGTTGATTCTTCTTTAAGACTTTGGGGGTAGAGGTGTTATTGAAGATGCGTATTTTTCCATTAATTGCTTGGGTTATAGTCGGGGATGGCCAAAACGGTTCACTGCTGTTAATACGAGGTTCGAGTGCGAGGTCCTCACTTTCTAAATCAGATGGGACTGGGAGATCGATAAAGTCACCTGGCCATATAGTTGTGGCTGGAGGTTTGAGTACGTATGCACGGGCTCTACTGATGGTGGGTGGTTTGTGTAGAATATTAGTGGCTAAGTTCGAAGCCTATCACCACGTTAATAAGAAAGAAAGTGACTATAAAACCATGTGTATCTGGTCTGAACGTAAAGTTATATTATAATGATCATAGCTAGGTCCGCCCTGCTTACAAAAGCGTGTGATCGTAAAATGCCGGTAGCCGACAAATATAAACAAACTAAATAAAGATGGCCGCCAAGAATTCAACCTTTTTATGACACACTGTGTAAAAACTTTTGAAAAGGAAAACCAACTAATTGATAATTTAATTAACTTAAAATTGATAAATACCAAACAATTATGAAATTCAATATGAAAATATATAGTATATTACCAATAATTATTAATAAATACAAATTAAATTATAATAAATACAGAAATATAATGATAAATTACTTAAAATATAATAATAAATTTATATTTAAAAAAGTTTTTTAAAAATTTTTATGAATAGGTTTTAATGTTTTTGCGGCCCTAATGTAATGAATTTGCATACCTTAAAGGGATAATTTTTTATTTAATTTCTTGCGAGAGTTACCAAATTCTACAGTATTTTGAAAATATCTGGTTAATTTGAAAGAATTTTGCAAAATTGTAAAAACTCTTCTCTATAATCGATTCCCGCAAAAAATTATCCCCTTAAAGTAAGCCCTAAGGCGAAATTAATTAAGTGTTGTGTTTCTGGAATGCGGGCAAGAGAAAACAGTTTTAATTTGTCCGGCCGTAAAATAATTTTTTCACCTTTTTTGATGAAATATGTATATTCATTCTTTTGTGGCCGGGTAAGATTTTAAAATGTTCCACCCAGCCCCTTTCCGGAAACACTCTTTTTAATTTTTGCCTAAAAGAAGATTCCCTCCATAAAATTGCTCCTCCAACCCCTCCCCTATTAATTGAACAAGCTCAAAATGGTGAGCTGGTAAACTATCCTGGTAAAATCTCCACTTTTATTGCATCATGATCAGAAAGATTTAAACAATACTTTAAATGATTTGTGTCATCATAAAATGTTGATGTAATAAAAATATTGTCTATAAGACCTCCATCAATATGAGTTGGTTTTTGTGCAATTGGGAAAAAATTCCTGGTTTCATTCATAAGTCTCTCCTTTTCCTCACTTTCCTTCAGCATGTCAATGTTAAAATCCCCCATGATAATATCAATGTCTCGTTCCTCTTCTAAAATAGTGTGAAGTTTGTGAAAAAACACATTCAACGTTTCTTTATGGCTACGATAAAGTAGTAGAATTTTATAAACTTTATCACTAAATGTATTTTTCTGTAATTTAATCAAAGAAAAACCAGAAACGTGTTGAATTTCTGAAATCGAGACAGATTCTTTGTAACCAACAGCTAAGCTTTTGAACTTGTCTTCATCATTATTGAAGACCATTTGGAAAGGTCTTATGTTGTATTCAATTTCATCAACACTTGAGTCATAGGAAATCTGTGTTTCAGTAAAGAATATAACATCAGAATCAATAAGTTCTTTGTAGTGTCTGATTGAGGCTGACTTTATCCTCAGGGATCTGATATTTAATAAAGTCAGAACCAAGTTAGAGTTGGTAGGAACAATTGAAAGTAAGGGTTCCAGTAAGTTTTCTGCAGATCTTAGTCTTTGATATTCTTTTTCTGCACTAGCATTTGCTTTAATAGCAGAAGATGTATAGTTGCCAGTAAGATACAATCTATTTAAAGAAGGCGGCTCAAAGCCACATAGATTTGACCTGGATTAAAATAAGTTTGTTTATTCAACTGAAAACTGACAACGATTTTTCAAGAGTCAAGCCTTGTACTTTATGAACTGTACATGCATAGGATGGAACAATAGGAAATTGTGTCCATGTTATCATAAGAGTTGATTTTTTATTAGAAACTCCAAACTTGGTTTCAGTTCTTTCAACTGGAACATATCCATGGCGACGTGCAAAATTGTCACTATCTTTCTTTACATTACCAGCTTTAACATCATCAAAAAGGATGTAGATTTTTTCACACTTTCCATTTAAAATAGTCAGGTGTTTCACAGTACCAAGCTGACCATTTACAAGTCTATCGCTTATGTCCATATTCGCAGTTAACATGATTCGTGCACCAACTTTAATTCCAAGATTACATACAAGACCACCTGTATCAGTATAATTTTTATCCCTGATTTCTCTAATTTTACTTGGAGAAAGTCCATGAGGATATTCTTCTAGTGCAAAAATATTGACTAAAGGAGTAGACAAAGTGTTAATAATAATAATAATAATAATGTATACAAGTTCAAGGCACACGAGGGCCTCTGAGAACCGGATCTTGATTACAATTGTCTTGTCTCGAATCTTTTCGGATGTTTTTTCCAAGCTTCGTTGAGTCTTTCTTTAAAGATTTTGACAGTCTTTGCCTCTACAACGTATCTTGGTAATCTATTCCAGTTTGGTATACTCCTGTAAAAGAACGAGTTGGTTTGTGCGCCTCGGAATCCATCTTTACCAAAATTTGGTATCAGCTCATCTTTGTGTCTCCTGTTCGGACGTGTTCGAGTCGATAATTTACTTGGAAGAGTATTTTTATCGTAGTAGTGGAGATGTTTGTATACTTGGACCATATCACAAAAGAGTCTCCTGAATTCAAGCGTGGGGAGGTCAAGTATGCGAAAGCGTTCTTCATAGGACATATCTTTGCAGATAGGCACGAGTTTTGTGGCGCGTCTTTGTACACGCTCGATCAAATTAACATATTTTCGAAGTTTAGGTGACCATACCGACTGAGCATACTCCAAGTGCGGACGGACAAACGAAGTATATAGTACTAGGAAGATGGATGGATTCAGATGTTCAAAGCTCCTGTTAATCACTCCTAGTATTGAATTTGCCTTCTTTACCTGCTTTGCAATATGCTCCTCGAATGTAAGTTCTGAGTCGATCACAATCCCAAGATCTTTCTCTTCAAAAACATGTTCAAGCTGATTTCCATCCAAACAATATGGATAGGCATGTTTGATGTCAGAGAATTTGCCAATAGTTAGTACGTGACATTTGTCGGGATGGAAATTTAATAACCATTCTTTCGACCACTTAACTAGCGCGTCTATATCCTGTTGGATGGAAATAGAGTCTTCGATAGTGTTGACCTCTTGGAAGATTTTGGTGTCATCAGCAAAAAGGAGTATAAATGATGATATCACTCTTTCAGGAAGATCGTTGATGTAAAGAACGAACAATAACGGTCCAAGGACACTACCCTGTGGGATACCACTAACCACGTGATCCGTTGTCGAAAATGATTTATTTACTTTCACTGATTGGGTTCGTCCATTTAAAAATGATTTTACCCAAGACATTATCGGACCATCTATGCCGTATGCTAATAGTTTCTGGCATAAACGACGATGAGGTACAGTGTCAAAGGCCTTTGCGAAATCAAAATAGATACTATCAATCACTTTTCCCTCCGATGTACTTTCACAGCACGTATCCAAGTAATACAATAGTTGCGTAACGGTGGATCGATTTTTGATAAAACCATATTGCTTGTTCGATAAAAGATGTTGATCAAGAAGATGCTCCATAATATGCTTTCTCACTATTGACTCCATCAGTTTGCATACTATTGATGTCAAGCTTACAGGTCGATAATTTACTGCAAGATTTTGAGCACCTTTGTTCTTATATATGGGTATTACGTGAGCTTCTTTCCAATCCTTTGGTAGAGACCCTTCCTTTAATGATGTGTTCATTATTACTGCAAGAGGTTCAGAGACGTAGTCAGATAACGACAGTAGCATCTTAGGATGTATTCCATCAGGACCAAATGATTTATTTTGATTTAGATGTTTTATTTCGATCTGGATCATTTCTTTTGTTATATGGATTTCATCGATTACGGACTCAGTTCTTTTCTCGAAGTCTGGTAGCTCCCCAGGAGGCTCTCTTGTGAAAACACTGCAGAATTGACGTTGAAGTATATTCGCCTTTTCATGGTCTTCATGTTTCAAAGAATTTTTGTCATTTGGTGCCTCAAGTAATGATGATACCGTACTGGAAGATTTCATTTTGCTCCTGACATGTGACCAGAAAACGTTTGGTTTTGTTTTTGAATTGTTGCAGATTTTCCGTTCGTAATTTCTATGGGCTTGTGTCATCATTTTCGTCACTCGGTTGCGTACACGGGTGTATTTCACGCGATTCTCGTCTTTCTCTCGCGGCGATGATTTCATCCATTTTCTATGTAGACGCTTTTTCTTTGCTATTTCAGTTCTGAGATCTTTTGGGATAGGAATTCTTCCTCTCTTTTTCCAACCCTGTTGAGCATTCTTTCATTGTGAATTTTTACAAGACTATTCTCAGCAAACAAGTGAAGAGCACCCCAAGGATAATCTGGATTCTCTGGTGAAACAAATCTTGACTACAGGATTTTTTCTTCATCCTCTGTTAATCTTCCAATTCTTACGTTATTTAATAAATCAATAAATGTGTTGTCACCCTGTTGACGCATGACTTTATCAAGTTCTGCAAATTGAAAGTTACGCCAAAGCTTTAGCAAACTTATTATAAATCCATCAAGGGAAAACACTTGCTTTGCTCTTACAGGTGGCAATTGATACAAATCTCCGCTGACAATAATAGTCTTATTAGCAAATGGTATGCGGTCAGATACACCAAATATTTCACAAAGGCGTTGATGAATTTGTAATAAAAGCTTAGGACTAACCATTGATATCTCATCTATAAAAATGACACTGACTTCTTGAAGTTTGAGTCTAAGATTGGTTCTCTGTTTGTCACTAAGCGGTATAAAATTTTTACAAGAAATGCCAAGACCGGTATGAATAGTTGTACCATCAATGTTAATTGCAGCAACACCAGTTGGTGCCAACAGCATTATCTTAGCTTTTGATGTATCACCTTTTCGAGAAAGAAGTTTATTCAGAGTATTATAAAGACATTTCACCAAATAGCTTTTTCCACATCCACCGGCTGCTGTTAAAAAAATATGTAATGGTTGCAATAGCTCAGGCTTTTCCAAGTTTCTATTTTGGACAAAACTTTTCGCCCATGTATAAACCACATCAAATATTTTTCGTTGCTTTTCATTCAATGATTCTATGCTTGAGTTTAGTTCTTCATCAGAAATAGCTGTTTGATGAACAGTGGCAGGGGGTAAATTGTCTAGTTCTTCCTCTTCGTTCAGAGGTTCACCCTCAGCTTCATTGCTGTTAATTAATTGATCATTTAAAAGATCCAAAACTTCATAATTTTCCTGTTGGGCAAAAGAATTTTGGTTTGTATGTAAGTCATTTCTGTAGTTTTGCAAGGCTACTTCAACTAGTTCAGAATTTGGTTCAAATATCTCTTTGTTCCTATTAACAATCTGTAAAACATCAGGATCAGCTAGCTTGGACTTATAAGAATTGTTCAACTTAAGGTCTTCTTCTTCTTTCCGAAAAGGGTAAAATAGCATTAAGAGATGGTGTGAATACTTTTCTGGATACAAATGGCGATTTGGTGTATACGTTCTAAGAACCTTTCTCACTTTCCTGCATCTCATACATTCTTTTGAGGACATTAAGGGAATTCTTTTTGGGATTGTATTTTCTTCATGATTTTCTTCAACAACTGAGTCATTTAGTACATCAGGTTGATTGTCATTTATCAATTCTTCATAATCAATTTTTTTGTCTAGTTCATAATTACTACAAAATTGTGCATAACACAGGTCATTGATTACTTCAAATCTGCCATTTTTAAAATTTTGGTTTGGTCGATCAATATACCTATCAAAGATATTTTTTTTGAAAACATTTTCACTGTCTTCAGGAAGTTCAGCCAATTCCTCTTCTGATTTAAACATATGAAAGCGGTCTTCAGGCAAGTTAGTATTGACAAAGGTAACTTGAGGATAACCCTTACGTAGCCACAACTCAGGCATTAGTTGATAGACTGCTTCTTGAACAGAACATTCTCTATTGTCACTATATGCTTGAGCTACTTTTTCATAGTTTCATACTTGTCTTTATCAAGTTCTTTGCATTCTGCTAATGCCTCTTTCATGGCTTCTGAACTAGAGGTTTCACTTTTGGAAAAATAAGAACACATGTATTGTACAGCTTTATAATGATTTAATACTGGTTGCAAGTCAATATTTGCTTCCCAAAATTGTTTACAAAGCATGAATTTGTACCCCTTTTTAAATGAACTTGAAAGTCATCATCTCTTGAAACTCATAAAGCATCTTCATAATCAGCAAGGGAAATACCCAAAGATTCTAGGACCTGGTCAATGTTTGGAATTTCTTCAAAGTTTGGCTTTTCAGGGTATGAAAAATTCCTCTTTTTAGGATTCAAACACTTGTCAATATATTGCTTCACTTTTGATAAAACTTCCTTTTGCTTTGCTAAAATTTGATTCTTATTGGGATTATCTGATGGGATTGGTTTTGCAATAATCGTTCTATGCGCGGCTAGTTCGAAACACGGGTCACGGGTTACGGGGCACGGGGTACGGGGCACGGTCACGGGGCACGGGGCATACAATTTACAGACCGGAAAAAATATAACGATATCATGACGTATAATTCATTACACGTACTACATAACACATATAATAGTACTAATACTACTAGTATAGTATGTCTGAAACAATTATATACGAATAGTATTATCATGAAAATTTTTAAATAATATGTCACCCACAAATTTTGACAAAATGATATGAATGACAAAAATATTGTCAAAATCATGAAATATAAGGCCTCTGAACCAATTTACAGCAAAATGTTTTTTCATACTCAATAGGATGCTAATCATGTGACTGGATATAGATTGACATGTTTTAAAACGATTAAATGCTGCAAGATAGTGGTTTTAGAGATATGAGTATAATTACGTCATTTTTATTAAAAATTCATAATGGTAGGTGGAAAATATTGACATATTTATAAAATACCATCATTTCTACGTTATTATCCATTAAAATTATATTCATACTCATAGCGATGGAGGGGATATAATGAGATATGATTTAACAATAGCCGTACTATCATTTTCGTGAGAAAGCTCGCTTTTCAGGCGATGGGAATTGTAATATGTATATTACTTAGGTATAACATATAACATGCATATAACACTAAAAGTGTATTATTGATAATATAAGCTTATTATATGTATGTAATATGTTGCGGTGTTTTCTGGTCTGCATTATACACGACGCAAACTTCGAAAGCACGTGGAAAGCACTTGGTTAGGTTTTAGCGTTTTAAATAGTCATACGTTGATAAAATACCTTAAAATTGATTTTTTCGATAATTTTTAGTGTTTTTAAAACATTTTCTGTTTGAATTACTTTGATCTGAGCTGCCCCGTCACCCCATGCCCCGTGACCCGTGCCCCGTGACCCGTGCCCCGTAACCCGTGCCCAGTGACCCGGACCCGTGACCCGTGACCCGTGTTTCGAACTAGCCGTTCTATGCGTGAAAACTTTCCAAATCCAAAACGACATTCTTTATTATTGTATTTAGTGCAAGTTTTAGAGTGGCTATGTACCTGATATTTCTCAACAAGCTCTTTCAGGCTTGAAGGTTCAGTAGGTATGTTTGCAGAAATGATAGAATCTAAAAATTCAGTATACTCATCAATGGTTTCTAAACTTAGGGTAGGCATATTTTCAACCCATATTAAACAATGTGCATGCGGTGATCCTCTAAATTGAAATTCAATTCTAATGACATGATATTTAACTTTACCAAGTGGACCATTAAGTACTATTTCTTTGTAGAAAACCTCAACACGGTAATTGAAGTGTCTTGCTAAAAGTACTGGATTGCTATTGAGTAGCTTACATCTTTCAAAATAAGATAATGCACTTATTTCCTCATCTGATAATTCTTTACCTTTGAGCCGAGATATGATGAATGGCAATTCCAGCCATCTTAAATCAGCACAAGATAAAGTCATAAAAAATGATGGAATTCCTAGCTGTTTCACCATAGCTAAAACGTCAGAAAGCATATTTTTCCAGTAAGCTGAAGAACCTTTGACAGTGTTCATGAAGTTATAAGCTTGCTCGTTAACGATAAAATTTTTTACAGTTTCTTTGAAATTGTCACTCAACATGCCAGCGTTGATATTCCTACCTGACTCTTTGCGCATTGCAACATTCATTTGGTTTTTCAAGTTTGTTTGCTGGGAAACAAAGTTGCCAAAAAATATGTAATCTGTATCAGAGGCAAACTTCTGTGTATAATTTAACAAGCGCTGATTGAAATACTTTGTATGAGTAAGTTTTACATCTCTAGTTGCAGTATAGCCAAACTTTCCTGTTGGGAATAAATCAGGGAAAGCCAAGACTTCAGCATTAGGGTCTTTCAAAATATTCAAAGGTGCCTTTCCTTCTCCTGGAGCGACTACAATATTTTCGTCATCTGCAATAACATGGGGACATTTAGATATCAGTGTAGTTTCAACACAATTTAACCGATGATCATCCATTGGATCCTCATTTTCAAACTCATCATGTTCTCCATAGTTTATTATCTGTGAAACATCTTTGTCATCAATAAATTTAAGGATCACAGTTGTAGAAGAATCTGCTGATTCATTATTGATAGTAAAGTCTACATCTCTGTCATCAATAAACCTTATATCAAAAGCATTATCAGAAACTATGTCTTGTACATTTATATGAGAATATAACGGATTAACATTTTTGAGATGATTTAGGATTGAAAATACTATCTCTGGTCTTACCGATTCTGCCATAACATGGCCATTATAACATAATTTTCGCTTTAATTTCATAAAGATAACATTACTATTATCAAGGGTTCTTGGCAAAACATTACAAACTTCTTCTGTTTCAATTGGTATATTACAAACAATACCTTTAATTTTAGGAAATTGACCTTTAGGCATAATTTTAATTTTTGAAAATAAAATTCGCTGTGATATCACCGCACGTTCAATTTTATTGATATTCTGTAAATGATTTGGAAGATCATACAATTCAAGTTTATTTTTTACACTTTGACATGGGATTTCCTTCTTTAAGAGTTTTTTATCACAGGTTTTACAAATATAAAATAAGTTATCAAAGCTACAAACAAGCTCAAAGTCCACATCAAAACCATCTTTTCTATATTTTTCTTCCCTAAAGCATAATACTGATCTTTTGTAAAGACATCTGTGACAGCAAACACAAATGTAGAATGGTCCTTCCTTAATTCTGTCTTTAAATCTTATTATTCTTTGATTTCGATTATTAGAATCAATTTTAATTTTGGCTGACTTTTTTTTATTGCAGTTTTATTACTCTGATAATATTCTTTCTTGCTTTTGTTAATTGATTCAGAATTTTCTTCTCTATATTTTTCATGTTTTCTTTAATAAATTCTGAATTTCTTGTCTATATATTTTCATCTTTTTCTTAATCACATCAGAATGTTTTGAGTAGTGTCGTTTGCGGATTTCTTTTGTTTTATCATTTATTTCTTTACTCTTATTGCTTTCAAGATGCTCAGAATATAGTTTTGTTCTCCTAAAGTTATTCAAAAACTTCGTCAATTCAGTTTTGTTTCCCATCACTTTCACATGGATGTATGCAAGTTGATAAGCATGCAAACCATACATAGCAAAAATATATTCAGGAATATCTTTAACAGATGACAATTTCAATAAAATAGATTTGCCAATTTCACTGTCAACTATATTTCCTTCAGAATTACGACTGTGAGAATCAAACAAATAACATTTATTCTGGTTGTCTTTCAGAATTGCAATACAATAACCTTCAATCAATAGTATAACTCCAGTGACGTTTTCTTTAAAAAACAAATTTTCATCAAGAAAAGCATCAACATGTATTCTACTACCATCTGATAACGTATCTATGTACCCATCGGTTTGTCTGACAATAGTAATATCAAAACGACAGTTTTCAATCATAATTTGTGCAGGCAATTCATTGATATACAATGGTCTATTTATGCCAGTATCTTTAAATACTTTGTCACCCTTGTGTAAGATATAGTCTAGATCATAATCTTTCTAGATATTAATTTTGCGAATATTTGTCCAGCATACCGAAAAAACTGTAATTGCAGCACACTGCTTACCGGCAGTATGTCCAAATATTTCATTGGCTTGATTGAAGTTACCTTGGATTGTTTTTTCAAACCTCATGTTGTCCGAATTATTCGTCTTAAATCTACGCTATTCCAATCACAAGCACAAGTCAAGTGTGTAGAAAAGTTGTTAAATCAAGGATGGAAAAAAAGTAATTAAATCCAAAAAAGCTAGGAATTATTGTTTTTAAACCTTGACTAGAATTGTACAAAGTATATATATAATATTTTTCAAAACAAAAATCTCTTTGACTTTGTCGAAAAATAGTTTAAAAATCCAAATCCACAAGTGTAGAGGGTTTTCAAATTGACTTCTTTGTCAATCAAAAATATATTTCAATCCACTCAAGTGGAAAATCTTTGTATCGACCTCTTTGTCGAGAATGTATTTCAATCCACTCAAGTGGATAAAGTATATTTTTGCACTGAACTTTTATATCGGTGATCAAGCAATTATTACTCACTCTTGGAGTAAATGCTCTATTACACACCTGCTCAGTCTGGCACGTAGAAAAGAAAAAAACAAAAATATGATAAAATATTGCATACTCAAACCTCAGATCACTATAAAAGTTATCTGAAGGGGAAACTGGACTCTGGACGACACTTTCAACCAATTCTTTTAATCTAGAGCAACACAGAGCATAAAAACCAAACGTGAACGTAAAGCTTACTGGGTAATTAGTTTGACAATTAAAATGTGTCTCTCACTTCAAGAATACTATGGAGATAAACTTCCACAGTTTTCCATATCCTTAATATTGTTTTTATCTCAATAGTAATAAAATAGCATACGCCAAAACTTTGGAAAGACTAGCTACTGACACTTATTCATTCTATTATCACACGCTTTCAGATCGCGCGACCGCTTTCAAAAGTTTACATCGAACCTCCCTAAAAAGCCGATTTTAAAAACATTTCCCCCATAACGCGGGAAATATTAATAAAGCCCTGCAGGAAATTTAATTAATTTGACTTTAAAAGAAACAATAAGTAACCTGTGTATAGAAATTTCAGCACATTTTCATGTCTCATTTGAAACAAGCGATAGCCTAATTAGATATAAAAAAATCACGAATATTTCAAAAGGCCAGCTGCAATTTCGTCATTACCCCTGCATTAGCCTGACAAAATTCTTGTAGACTCGTTGAAAAATAAATTTTCAACTCTAAAAATGGTTCATTCTTGGCATGAAGGTTTTCTTATCTTGTCTAATTTCTTTTCACAATTTGGGGAAAATAAGAAAATCTCAATTCCAAGGGTGTAGTCACGAAAACAGTACTGCATGGTGTCCTTAAAATCTATCCTAATATTAAAGGCTCTTCCGAAATTTGAGTTTGATATCTATCAACGCTTTCTTATACTATGCTATCAAAGACCAAAAGACTTCATCTCAAGTAATATTTCGCCACTGGCAGATTCAGTCTATCCGGGTCAGTGAAACAGGGATGTCTACTAACCACCAAAAACAAACCAAAGAATCGACAAGGTTTTACTACAGTGATAAGTGGACACCATCATGGAAAAAGGTTAAGCGTCTACCCTTTAGAAACTATTGAACTATAAGCTCTAATTTTGGTATTAGACAATGTCAAGGTATCAAAAATATAAATTTTCTGTCCGAAGTGCTTTTCTAGAGACACGACATAGGTCACGAAAGAGCTTGAAAAGAAAGGTTGTTGAGACGAGAAAATCTAGCTTTCATGAATGATAAGAGTCTTTTTTTTGACCCAGGCAAATTCATTGACTAGATAGCGTTTCAAACCTATGTAGAATCAATTTGTACAATCAAACTAAAATCTGTTAAAAATAATTTAAATTAATCACTTGTAAACTATCACTCGTCCGCTAATTAGAGAAGAAGATATAGGGTTTTGGCCATTTCGTACCAAAATCTTTGCTCGCTGTGAGTCCGATGTATGTTCGCCTTTTTTATAAGGATCTGACTAGGCAACGGCCGGGGAAAATAGAATTGTCTAGCTGCAGGAAAATAAAACTAGAATTTTTCAACGGTTCCAGGTGCTTTAAAATGCTAAAATTGTTTTTCATATCCATGAGGGAGTCCCATCAGAGGGCTGTCTCACTGTTCTGAACATGGGATTTTCACAAGTCTAGGTCTGCTCGATCCACCTGCAGTAAAATGAGGCATATCATTTTCTTTTCCTTTCACATAGAAGACTAAAAAATTTAAAACATCATAGCTCTAAAGATTGATACTTTGGGCTCACCCATATGAATTTGAAATTTGATTGGCCCACTGATACAGGGATTCATTAAACGATTTATGATGTTTAATTTCAAAATTTAATCTTGTAAATTTCTTTTGAGGATACTTAGGATACTTATGTTACAGGAAAAAATCCTCTGGTGAAACATTTCTTTTTTTGGTGATTTCCATTTTACCTAAGCAAAACGTTTTGAAAAATTCAAACTCATTCTCCAGCAGACTCAAACTCAATATCATGAGAAAACGATTACCTTTTCGGGGAAAAAATGTCGGGGTATTAATTAGTCAGTCATTAATTTTCGTCACTTTTCCCCAACCAAAATTTGAATTCGTCACTTTTCCCTGACCAAATTTACAATCTATTCACCCGACTAAATTGACCAAATAAAATGGTTTTAGTAGGCTTGTTAAGAAAAAAAATGTTAATTTTGTGAAGGAGCTGTGATTTTTTGTACATAGGTTTTTTATACGTAGGTTGAAATTCGAAGCAGTACCAAATATTTATCACAATCTTGTGATGCCACAGGATCGTTTTTCCCGTTTCTCTGGCAGACCTCTAAGCCCCGAAAAATTGACGAAAAATGACAAAAACTTAAAACCCATAAACCACTTAGCAATGCGAAATGCGAAAGTCGTGAGTTCGAATCTCAATACAGTCGTCAGTTTAGTAGTTCGCGTCTTACGTAGGAGATTCACTTTTAGTCCTTGGGGTTTTAACTTTATTTTTTAGTTCCTGTCTGAATTGGGACCCGAAATAGTCCACCCAGCGGCACTCTGGGACTGAATAAGTTATCTCTTGTAGAATTGTTGCTGCTGGATGAATTGTGATATTTCTAATGTAAACCAATCATTATTTCTAAAAAAATTATGAACACCCCCTGTTATGACCTATTCCCTGTTCAGAAATGCCCTTTTGTTCTTTGCTCTCTTCATTTTTCTTTAGTTAAAACTACAATCTCAGAACAGCGATAAATTTTGAAAATCGACGCTGAAAGTGCCAATTTTTTCTGGCGTTAAATGACGTGAAGTTAAGAGTGAAAATCCTTAATAACTGCAAAAATTTACATTTTCAACCGCTAATTTAAGACATCCCTGTCTCAATGACACAGTGGAAGGAGGTGAAAAATTCACAGGGGTGTCTCTGAACAAAATGAAATTTCCCCAGGCCCGATTGTAAAATTCTAAAAAGTCACCGGGTTGAAAAGTTTTCACGGGGTAAGAACAAAATTTTGATCAAGTATTGGCATGTGTGCTTTGATTTTCCCTGGGTACCAACTATAAAACTGGCACCTCTGGTATAACTTAGCGGTTTTGGATTTCTCTCTCGTTGTATTGATTTTAGGGTTGTTATGATATTTAAAGCTACAGAAGCATAGCCACAAGCTTTCGTTTCCGGTGAGGGTCAAGATGGGAAAGATTTTTACCTTTTTTAAAAGTGAATTTTAGGAGAAGAAAATTTTCACATTTTCACCCCTTATTTGCTCAATTGCGCGTTCGCTTAATACTTTAAAACATTAGTGTTTACCCAAAGTGCCGGGCTAACTACTCTGACATTAAATCTTTTTGATTAAATCTTGATACAAAGACGATAATAGATGATGAAGTTGATAAACTAAATGAATGCACCGCAAGCAAAAAGTTTTACAACTTTATGGATTATGTGGAAGGAAAAGCAACCAATAAAGAAATTCTTGATGTTTACCGGGCTTTTACTGTTGATGGATTTTTTGACTGGGGTAATCTGAATAGTGCAAGATTTGGCTTGGGTTAGACTATAACTTTACAAACTTTGACCGGGTTTGAAATATTCAAGTAATTTTGACCGGGTCACTCATTTTTTCACCGGGGCTTGAAATTAGACCATCTTTTGCAATTTGTTCTACCGGGTTAACCACCGTGGCGGATCTGACCGGGTCACTGACACAGGGGTGTTACAAAGATCTAAAAATGTACCTTGCTGGGATATCGCCTTTTGTTTTATTATTTTTGAACGCCTCAATCGCTATCTCTGATCTGCCATCTAGATACCACAATGCATCAACCAAAGGTTTGAAAGCTTTGTCTCCATCAATCTGTGAATAAGGGCTTCGTAACAGCATTCCATTTTCGCCAGTCTGAACATCATCCAGGACATCAATGTAGAGATGACACTTTTTATCTTTTGGTTCAGGAGGCATCAACTTTGATCGTCTCTGCGTTAAAACTTCATTGATCGTTTTCAGCTTAGGCTCATTGATTGGATCTTGTTGCTGTTCCTTTTTGTTTTTAGCTTCAAATGTAACATATTTCAAATCAGGAATCAACTCTAATGCATCCTTCAGCAATTCTTCTTTTTCGATGCAAATAAATTCCAACGCAGAGGAATCTTTAATGAAAACAGAAAGAGATTCAACATCTTCTTTTATCAAATCTGGTCTGGGATTTACTCTGTTCCAGAAGGAGTTCTCGAATGAAGAATCTTTTTCCAGCCTCAATGCTTTATTGTGCAGTATCAATGTGCTCTCGTAAAGCTTGATATTGCAGATGACAAGTTTCCTCATATCTGTTTATTATTTTATTTCAATTTATCTAAAAAACAAAATCAATCATATTGAATAGCTCTATAAAAAGTCAAAAACAAAACTAAAACAATAACCATACTGTGATTTCTTCATTATCGAACGTTCGTAGCTGCAGCAACCATTTCGAATTCTTGTTTATGTTTATAGCATTTACTTTCGATTTCACGCTTGTCCGGATAAAAATAAAATATAATTACGGAGACGGTGATGACGAAATAAATTTTAACCGGCCGGTGGACCGGAAACAAAAATATTTTTCGGGTTCACCTAATGACGATGTGAATTATATACAAGTAATTATAATTAATATTATATTCTAGTGAATTTTATGTAGCGTAAAACCTTTTTTGTCCGGAGTTTAATCCTCTAAATGAGGAACAGGGAGATTGTAATACATGAAGTATGTTCTGATTTTTATCAGGGAATGCAAAATTTGGTCATATTCAAGTTCAAGACCGGGTTTTACTTTTATAAGTACAAATTTTGAGATTTTATATACAGCGGCACACAGTTGGTCTAAAATTTTCATCACTGCTTAATCAGGAAAGAGTTTTCGATCCTCGTGCAGCTCAAAAATACTGTTTTCGATCTTTATTATCAATCTCTCAATAAAAGAACAAACCAAATGCATTTTCGGAATATGATTGTATGCGTACTGCAACTGCCATGTTCTCTCTTGTAGTCATTTTAGCAAATGATATTTTGGACCCACTTTATATCCATTTTATAGTATGGACCGACGAGCAAAATCAACAACGGCATCGAAAAGCAAGTATGGCTACGTCCAACTGCCTGATATAAAAATTGAAACTACAAATCAGCTAAAACAGACGGAAAACAACATGAATGAATGACAAATTTGAAGTTATTAAGATAGACTCAGACGAAGAGAGCAGGGAACAGAGGAGCAGTAGTGATTAACATCGTTCCCTTTAAAAAAAATGTTTTCAAACTGTCTTAAAATGATCACGATATAAATGTAATGTAATCAAAAATAAAAAACCTTCAAAATAGTATATAATTATTATTCAACGATAGATTTACAAAGAAGATAACCAACGATTTTCAACACTGAAGTGATTAACATCGTTCATTTCAGAAAACTTGTTATTAATAAATATGAAATAAATACCTAGGAGAAAAATAACTTTAACAACAGTAAAAAACGATTTTCAACACTTAAGTGATTAACATCGTTCATTTTAGAAAGAATAACATTTAAAAAAATGTTTCACCATATAGAAAATTTAATATCACCTTTAAAAATCATAATGAAACACAACACACATTTTCTTAAATATATTTAGATTTTTGCTTACACATCTGATGACTTTTTATGTTTCAAAAACAGTTTTTTACAATAAGATGCCTTAAAAAGTATAGTAAAGGAAGACCTAGCCTGGATATCCAAGCTCAAAGTTTTAGAAAAAATAAGTTTTACCTCAGCCAGACAAAGTTCTAAAATTATAGAGCTTGGTTCACCTAGAAATCAGGTGAACCCCTGTTGACAGATTTTCCTGCATGAATCCCATGGCTGCAAATAAATATATGCACATAATGACATGCATAATTTCAAGAAGGTACCCCAGCAGTGATAAATCAATTTAGAATGGCAGCCTTGACCATAGAATATAGACAGTGTGGTAGAAAGTCTGTTAGACAGAAAGTGCAAAGTGATTTTTGGAGAAATTTTATTTTTAAATCCAACCCAAAACAGCAATACTAAACAGCAATAGCAAGAATTGAAGCAAAATAATAAAGATATACCTTTAGTTCTTTACATGATGCAACCAAGTCATTAAGAAGATTAAAACAAGAATATCTAAACAAGTAATTGAAAAAAAAACAACCAGAACATCTAAAAATTCCCATGTTTTGATCTTCGCACTTCTTCCCTACCATTATTGTTGTTTTTATTTGGATGCATGGTCAAACACCCAAGGAAGATAATTAGCTATTCTATTGTTATTTGCTTCGAAAAAGAAAAATTAGGGAGATTTGCAAAGCAGCGTAGGCGCCTTGCTGATCGCCCGCGCGGTCCATCCAAACACTTCAAGTCGGCTCGCATAATTTCTTATACGCGCGCCACCATTCAGATCTCTGATTCGCTTGGACCAACCAATCAGAATATCCGCATAATCATCCTAACATGAGAATGCAGACGATCTAGGTAAACCAGACCGTAAACATAAGAAATATCAAAATCAAGAAAAAAGTTTACGGGCTGGATATCCAGGCTACATCTGCTTAAAAGATACAAAGAAAACTTACAGCTTTAAATTACAACTCGAAAAACAAATTAAAACTACAATCAAATCAAAAACTACTTAGCTTTCCTTTCTTTACAAAACACTCCCGGTAGGATAAAATAAGATACTATTACTCGTAAAAAGACAAACTCTTTATCATTATAATACTTCTGTTACATCAGATCAGTAAAAATTAAAAACAAATTTACTTTTATGAACCTACTATGTATTACAGACCCGTTGTATCTAAGATCTGTGTTTAAAAAAAATTACTTTTTGAGCCGAAAAAAAAATTTCTTTTCCGAAACAGATTGATAGAAGCTTCCCCCCGGACAAAAACCTCCAGACCCCTGTGGTGGAAATTGGGTGCCCAGGCTGCCTCTTAAAATTTTTATCTGGGCTGTCTGTGAGGAAACCGTAAGGTGCTTCGAAGAATCCATTCGGTTTTTCACTTATAAACCATTCTTTTTTTTTCTTTTTTTTTTCGAGTGTCAAAGGGCCTGAAACCTAGTTAATAATATTACTCTTTAATACATCTACTTTTTAAAATAAACCGATGCACCCTCACATCGTCATCTCTTGCTGCACCCTCACAGCGTAACATAAAATACTTGCTGCACCTTCAGCGTAACATAAAATATTTTGCTGCACCTTCAGCTTAACATAAAATACTTGCTGCACCTTCAGCGTAACATAAAATACTTGTTTTATAAGATTACTACTTGCTGCACCCTCACAGCTAAAAACTTTAAAATCATTGATCAATACACATTCGTAAAAAAAAGATTCTTGGAGAATATACTAGAGAGTTGGAGAATATACTAGAGAGCTTGAACGATGTGTGCTTATCTCTAAAAATCTACCATTTTTATTTGCATGCGGAAACTTTTTATCAAATTAGTAATTTGCAGAACGGTTCAAACTTAGAGATGTCTTACGGAACCGTAAATAAATTCACTTATTGTCTAATCGTTGAAGCGAAAATAACCTAATATATATACTAATATACTAATCCTTCAGAAAGTCACAGGGCTTAAAAAATATTGGCATCTGCAGACAAAACGAAAGAAAAACTGAGAAAAACAAGAACATATTTAATGAGACAGGCTTAGCCACTTTTATTTAGCTTAGTAATAGATCGTTTCAAGGCTGTAGCCAAAAAGTATGAGAACGAATCAGGGTCGAGGAAGTAAATTTCTAGAAATAAACAAGAAAATTTTTTAAATCTTTTGAAATATATCTGTTTTTCACTCCTACTGATTTCCAACGCCCGTGCTTCATGATGAGCCGGTCCGAAACTCCAAGGTTGGCTGCTGCTGAAGCACCACCTGATCGTAAACTGTGCACCCCATATTCCTTCTCATTCAAACCAATTTCTCTTATTACCGTTTTTATGTCATCTCTCACCGAACTGTACGATATTGGCGAGTCTTCAGGACGAAGCTTTTCAACGGATTTGCATTTAGTAACTCCTCTAAAAATAAAGTTTTCAGAATGATTTTCTATTTTTGCCACTCTAAAATATTTTTCGAGACCTCTAACTGGACATAATTGAGAGTTTAATCTTGCAATATACACCCAATGACCTTCCCTGTAGATGTCTGTTTTACTACTTTCAATGAAAATGGTAGCATGATCGTGAAAAGTTTTTACATCCGATCTTCGTAGATTTTGACATTCGCTAAAACGGAGGAAGGCTGCGAAAGAAAGCAAACAATTCGTTAAAGTTCTATAATTTTTCAGACTAGGATATCCATTAAGTTTCTCAAAAATTTTCTTCAAATCTACAACCTCAAAATTCTTCTTCTTTTTGGGATTATAAGATAGTATACGCTTAACCCTATTAGCCCCAAGCTTTTTTGATTTTTGTATCCCCAGGGGGGGACCACCCTCGATTATTTTTTATCTAGGAGAGCTGCGGTCATGAAATTTGGTACAGATGTTCTCCATCATGACACAAATTTCCTGGAACAAAAAAAGAATTGATGACGTCATTCAAAAACCGATGGCGTCATCCCAAAACTTCCACCTGTCGGCAAAAAGCCAAAGTATATGGTTTACAATAATGATATTTAGATTCTGTTTGAAAATTCCGAAAGATAAAAGATTCTTCTTTAACATAATTGCCGGTTTTGCAGTTTCCATAAAGATTTTATCTTAAAATCTGTGCTGAAGATGAGTAAAATTTTCAAAATTTGATGACGTCATAACGTCATAAATGATGACGTCATCATTTTTAATTTTTTTTCTTCAAATTTTTCAAATTTATATTGTCATACCTATCACGTGTCTAAATTTGAAGTTAGAAAGTTATTAGCACTTTAAAATTTTGAGTTTTAAGCGATTTTAGCTGGGTTTTATGTCATGTTTCACAATAAAGTCATAAAACTTGATGTGGACAAGCTATAACCCTAAAATTTTGCACAAATACTCTTAATAAGATTTTGTTAAAAGTCAGAAAGTTTCAAGTCGCTAAAAAGATTTTTCTCCGAGATTTATGCAAAAGAACTCCTGCGTGGTAGATTCTACCCTCCCTGGGGCTAATAGGGTTAAAGGCTTCTAACAGGTGCTTTAAAACAGAAGAAGTCCCGATCATATGGCCCGAAATAGAATGAAAATACTTTATTGCACATTGTTAACCGGTTACTTTTTCGAAGCGGGCTACATGGCTTTTTGCGCAATGCAATTGGTTCTTTTCGCATGACGACGGGCCTACATTGTCCAGAGTTGCCCGTCGTTAGGAAAATTCATTGTGACGTCACTTTTTCAAAGGAAAATGAACAATGCGTTGACATCATTTCTCTCATTTTTTATTTCTGACGTCAGAAATTATAGCAAGTTTTTATCTCTTTTCGCTTGTTTTTCTGCTTTATTTCGCTATTTTTCCTGGATAAAGCGCTAAAAATCAATCAAAGTTGAAGGAAACGGTCAACAAATACAATAATGACCGGTTTTTTTCGGGCTGTACTGAAAATATTGCCCTCGGGCAATATTTCTCAGTACAGCCCTCACTAACCGGTCATTATTGTATTAATAAAACGCTTCTAGAACTGGGAAGAATTTTGCTGATTGAAATTGAAACATTAAGAATAGAATCAAATGCTGTTCGTGTGAGGGCAACGGATTTACTTCGGAAAATCCGTCTGTCCATTCAAGGGCGCATTCTACCCATTTTTGAAAATAATCACAGGAAAAAATTTTAAAAACCCAGGCCTGGGAACAGGGCATTTTCGGGGTGGGTTTTCATCAAAAAAAATTTTGCCTTGGGATTTTCATTTTGCTATAAGTTGAATAAAAATGTGGGTGTCTTTTTAGCTATTTTACAGACCTGAAAAAATTTTCGGATGAAAAACCCACCTGGGATTTGACCATTTCCCAGGCCTGGGTTTTTTAAAATGAGGACTGGATTGGGATTTGGCAATTTCCCAGGCCTGTGTTTTTATAGCTCAAAAAATGAAAATTGTCTAAAAAGCAAACCCAAAACCCACCCTTGTATACAGGTCATTTCAAAGGCATGGGTTTTTTGAAGTCGGGTCCGAAAATGGCCAAATCCCAGGCCTGGGTTTTTCAAAGTGAGGACTCCATTGAGATTTGGCAATTTCCCAGGCCTGCGTTTTTATAGCTCAAAAAATGAAAATTGTTTAAAAAGCAAACCCAAAACCCACCCTTGTATACGGGTCATTTCCAAGGCTTGGGTTTTTTGAAGTCGGGTCCGAAAATGGCCAAATCCCAGGCCTGGGTTTTTCAAAGTGAGGACTCCATTGGGATTTGGCAATTTCCCAGGCCTGCGTTTTTATAGCTCAAAAAATGAAAATTGTCTAAAAAGCAAACCCAAAACCCACCCTTGTATACGGGTCATTTCCAAGGCTTGGGTTTTTTGAAGTCGGGTCCGAAAATGGCCAAATCCCAGGCCTGGGTTTTGGGGCTGTAAAACAGTCGTTTTCGGGTGGTTTTTCCATTGGAAAATTGAGTTAAAAGGAAAACAATCTTAGACTAGTTAACTGGCCAAATCCAAAGCCTGTATTCTTGTAGATGCGTTGAGAAGCTTATACTTAAAAGTGAAAGTAGATAGAATATTTGAAATGTCGGGGTATCTTGGCAGAGACTTTGTTTTTATCCTGAACCAAGATGAACAAAAAATAGAACATTGACGTAGAATATTTGTTTCAAACTAATATCCTATTTTTCTGTCTATTTTTTGAGGAACTTATTTAAATAAGTTTATATATATATAGCTATTAAAATCTTTACAATCCTCTGATAAATATTTATACAAACAAAACTTGATATTGTGACCAAATACGTCCTTTAATATACCTATGCTCAAAAAACCGTTCTGATATCTCAGAAAATCTCTAATTACCAAAAATACAATCCAATAAGAATTTGAACTTGAGGAAAATCGAAAAAATAAAAAAAGGACGCATGCCCATCTCCTTCCACCACCTATTGAGGGTTTTCCACACCGATATTCATACTTTAACCGGATTATATTTCGCGAGCCAAAAAATTCGATTTGGATATAATTACGCGAGTCAGCGTTTTGAAAATTTTTTGCGTGGATTTGATTTCGCGAATGAGCCTGAAAACAGCTGAAACAGCTGAAGCAGTTTTTTGGCATAAATAGCATGTTAAAAATTTCGCGTGATTGCGAAATTTAATCTTGCAAAAGTTAACCCGATTAAAGTAGTACACTCAAAAGGGCAAAAATAATTAGATTCGTTCGGAAATTGTTAAAGTACCGAGGAAAACAAGCCGAAGGATAATAATATAATAATACACAATGTTATAATAAGTTATTTTCCCTTAAATTAGTTGTATTAAATTACGAAAGTACTTGATAATCAAAACTGAAATTAGGTCTCTTCAGATCTACACATAAATATGTTTCTTCGTCTGTTTGATAGAGAATAACAACACGTTTGATAAGACTTGCTTTTTTAACAACCACCTTTCCCGCATCTTTGTAAATAGAAAATTCTTTGAGGAGTGAGTTTGTTTTCTCGAAGGATTCTGCCCTCACGTATTTATGAGGCTCTCCGTTGAGTAATTTTATTAAAATGAATTGAGTCAATTGTCCTATCGAATTGTCTGAAAACAAGACGAATGATCCCTTTTTAAGATGGGTATTTGTTGAGGGTAAATAACAGGAGCGATACTCGGTGTAGAGTTCTGCATTAAGTCCATCTGAACTTGTTACGTCAGCAATGGATTTGTCTAGTTCGTGCGTGTTTCTATCACCACCAGCACCGATAAAAATGATCAAAGTCGATGGATCATCATCAAAGCCGACCATGCATACCCAAGCGTAGATCTTTGCACCTTCCAGACTTGAAACAACCTGGAGAATTAACACAAAAAGAGTTCTTTCAAACATCGGGCTCTTCCAGAAAAAAAAAACGTTCATGGGGGGGGGGGACGGAAGATAAGATATCTTGAAAGAAAACCCTGAAAAACTGCCATGTCCATGGGATGAATTTGCGATGTCCAGGGGGTGAAAAAAAGATCACTGAAAAAATAATAAATCCCTATGAACGGATTTTTTCTGGAAGAACCCATTAATAAATGGTTACAATAAGGTACGAGGGTGAAAAAATAAAACCAAAGTCTAATACAATAGACATTCCATGATTCCGGAAGTTTGTACACGCTTAAAGTAATTTTGAATGTCCAGGGAAGCCATGTATGAGATGGTTGCCCTCGGTGTAAAAGCTGATGTTTGGGGAGTAAAAACTCGTGGGGGGGGGGGGGGGGGAGGGGGGTCAGTGAAATATTTCTATCCTCTACCCCCAACAAAATTGTTTTCTAGAAAGACCCAATGTTACTTACAGCGTTTTTATCGTCTTCCTTATGAGTCCAAGGAGGGGTTTCTTTCCCATGAACCATTCTTGTTTCTCGCGCTATCTCAGCCTTGGCGTATGTATACTCAATATTTTTGAAATTGGTTTGAACAGCTTTGTGTCTAAAAAGAAAGAAAATTCAAAAAGAAAGTTTCGTAGAAAGCATTTCCATATTAGGGGGCAACGCGAAGGTAGACCATGGTTTGAAAATTGGGTGAAATGTAGTGGCTAAAAACGCATTCAAAACCTAAAATCATTCGAATAAAGGCAAATTTTACCATTAGAAAGTCTGTCCATTTCAAAGCATTTTAATATTTTGCTTTATATCATTAATTTGTAATTTGTAGTTAATTGAAAGGCATGTTCACAGGCTCTGCTCCAATCCGAGCCATATCTCGGCGAGGGTATTTATGAAGTTACAGTGAATACTGTCTTGTGCTTGATTGTAGGGGGTGCGGGTGGAAAGAGTAGGGGGGGGGGGGTACTTCAAGGAAAACAACTTAAAATGGAAGGCGTAGCGTGATATTGGTGTGATTTTCTCTAGGAAAATGAAAATTTTAGCACTTTCTTAGACTTTTTTTGAGAAAAATCATAAAATGGGGAGTGATTTTTTCCAATAACTGTAAAGCACAAAAGAGTTAAGGCTATAGTGGTTCAAGTGAAATTGGTGTTTGAAATAACACACATACACATACACTCACCGTTTGATTGATCTCTCATTCTTCCAAACCCAATGATTGTCACTGTGAGAAAATCGCAAAATATCTTGTGCAATATGTATGCTGTTGTGACATGTTATCACGCACTGTTTCGGTCCAATCTGCTCTTCTAGGAGAATGAGACGACGCCAGCATATGGAATCCAAATCCTTCACCTCTTGCTCTGTTAAGCCAGACCTGTGATGGAAGAGGAGCTCGACGATTCGAGCAGTCAACCATATCAGATGGTACTCATGGTCCGGTAAATCAATGAGTAACACTTCGGCCATCGGGAATGTAAATTTATGCCACTCTTCAGCCGTCCAAGAGTTACATTTCTCAATGTGTTTTGGGCAGTGACCATCTTGTAAATCTAAATTAAAACAGGCAAGAAAATAATGAATGAAAGTGAATGAGAAACTCTGAAATATGGCATGAGCTTTGTTGACTTTATTGTCTTGATTTTGTCTCGAAATCTAAATAAACAGTTCGAAAAGGGTCACTACCCTCATATCTTATCCTAGAGCAACCCCCTATCATACCTTATACCATGTTTCAAAATTCAATAACCCCTTTTCAAATAAGGGTGTCAGTGAAACTTTTTCCCAACTTTCAACTTTCATCTGGCACTCTAAATAACCTAATAAATTTAAAAGATTTTAAATTCGTTCTTTTTGCAATATTTTTGTTTCCATCAGACCTTTCCTATGTAGAGAAATGAGGCACATGAATTTTCTGACCTTAGATACCCTTTAAACTAGACATCGTCTCAATCCGATTAGTGAAAATCCTAGCGTGAATATAGAATAAGAAAAGATGGTTTAAAAAGGTTCAGCTCACCAGGAGTAAGCGGGAAATTTTGCATTTTTTCATTAAACTCATCTTGAGAAGCTCCCGTGATGTACGTCTCAAATATACGTTTGAGTAGTTTTTTGCAGAGGTTCAAAGCCACCAGATGCATTATATCTCGAGTCGTATCCGTTATGTAGTTGAACTCGTATAATTTATATGGAATATACAGGAGGGACAAACCAGTGTACCCTGTATCCGTTGCAGCTGAAAGCTTTGCTTGAATTGAAGGTTTCATTTCGATCTCGTACATCTTACGATATTCATCTGTCAATTTTCTCTCCTTCCAGCGATTTGCAATCACGTAGTTTTCGCGGTTACGCTTAAAATATTTTGTACTTGAATTGTCAACAGATTCACCTGTAGGATAGAATACAGGAAGGAGACTAGTTTTCTTATTTTCGAAATAACGGTTCTGAGAAATTTGTCCCAAGAAATCACCCCGGGAAAATGGCCCTTATTTTAATAGATTTATCTTTTGTGTTTAATTGTAGGGGTGGGTGGAATAAGCAGGGGGTTGGTACTCTTGGAGAAAATCAACAAAATAAGGGAGGGTCATTATTAAAGTGATTTTGGGGGTTGACACCTTCTGAAAAACCGAAAAAGGGGGATTGGAAATTTTCCTCAAAAGGGGGGTAGCACGAAAGGGGGATCCCTTTGGAAGGGATTGACATGAAGTCTTCCTTTTCTGGTCAGAATTGTGTATTTTTCTGTATTTTTGTACTTTCAATGGGGAAATTTGCTCAATTTACAATGCATTTCCTATTTTTATAAGGCAATTTTAGTGTGGCATTTGAGTGTTACACAGTCAATACCATGCAGTATTTTCCAAACTCGAAAAGCCCGAAAACCTCGGGGGATCGGCATTTTTCAAGGTTGGGGGATGCCAAGAAGGGGGATCAGACCCCCTTCCGCACTATGGACAATATTATAAGCCACTGCTTGGTGTGCTTACCTTTACATTTATCCAAACGACAACCATGTGTTCCTCCTCTTGAAAACTTGCCGATTTGACAGTGTCCAGGATAGTCTCCAGTCCAGCAAAGTAGCATACATCGGACTGTAAACTTACCCCCATTCAAACCTTCCATGATATCGGATGGGTAATCGACTTCCATTCCTGAGGAAAAATATGAACAATTGATTTCCCGCATTAAGCAGACGTTTGTTAGTGTTGGATTAATCCATTCACTGTAAAGTGGTTTGTTTACAAGGTACTATCGAATCTAAACTGAGCTGAAAATCAGAGATTCAGACAATCCTGCCTTTGAAACATTAACTCAAATACTTTTAACCATAAAACTGTCAGTACAGAACAAAAAATAGGCGCAGTAGTGTAGTGGCTATCAGCTTTGACAAACCACAACTCCTGCACGAAAGCAGGAGTTCGGGGTTCCCACTCAGTGCTGTGATTCACTTGGCAAGAAAATGTACCTTCGCCCGGGTCAACCCATGCCATGTGAGGGGAATGGGGTACCATCACTCTGATACAAGAGTATGGGGAGATATGCCTGGCACTATGGTGTGGTAGCGGTAACTTGTCAAGTTCGACCATGCGAGTGATGCACTGTCCTCCCGAGTCGTCCGAGTGCCGCTACTATACGCCATTAGCGCTGTGTGTCGCAAGCACAGAGTTAGTAGAGTCAGGCAAGCGCAGTGATTTCCCTATCCTAGGATAGTGATTGGGATAGGGCCTCTTCCGTTCATCGGAAGGACTATCTCTCTCACACAGAAGAAAAATTTCAACTTGCCATGTAAAAATAAATCAATTACCATTGATGAATAATTCTACAAGCTCATCAATTAAAGGATTCAGATAAGGATCCAGAGCTGTTGGTTGCTTGTTTGGTAGGTGATGTTCCGGTACAAATGATGTGACAAAAACATTTTCACTTTTAGAACGTTCTCTCTTTTCCATATTGGCAATGGTTACTTCAATTGAGCCTAAAAATCAGTTTAAAGTATTAACTTTCTTGGTGAAATGACAGATCTGAGGGAGTTGAGTTGGAGCGAATTGCTATTATCCATATCTCAAAGAACATATCAACAATCTCTGTCATACAATTTGATCCACTTTCAAAATGGGTATAGTTACTATCTTTAAAGTATTTATTTGGGAGATTCTAATTTAGAGAAGATGAATGATGAGATTGTTTCTATAGGGCCGAAAATTTTATGACCATTATTAATAAGAATAACAGCAAAAAGTGTAGCTTGAATAAATTACCTGATCCTTTAGAATATCCACGACCAAAACCAGGCTGCCAACCGTCCCAATGACCAATAAGGGCAATATTTCGTGGGTCCCCATTTGCATATTTAAGTCGTACTGACTGTTCACGCTGACATTCATCACATGTGACAGTGAAAACTTTATTCTGACCACTGTTCAATTTTTGCATATTGATAATATTTTCACAAAAATTACATTGATGAGGAAGTGCCCATGATGCAGCTGGGTCCCAGAACCATTGGACCTCTTTAAATCTTGAGCCATCCCAAATCTCATTCAATGGGAACGTAGAACCTGTCTTGTGCAGCCAGCTATCTTTATTTTTCCAATGACCTAACATTGAACAGCACATGGTTTCGGATGAAAACCAACGGATGATCTTCCCTTTAAGAGGTAAGTAATAGCGGTATAAACTTGGAATGGACAAACAATGAGGACATGGTTCGCCCACATCTAACTCGTACCAATGAAGAGGATGCTCTTTCTTATCAAAACATATAGCTTTGGCTTCTGGTGTGGAATATAACTGTCCTGCTTCTGAAATCGATTTTGCCCTTGCGTAGCTGCTAGGCCAATGATCACATATTTCAGTGTTTAAAAGCTGTAGTATTTCTCCTGTGTGTTTCAGTAATTTCTCTGTCATGTGGTGAGAGGCATTCATTTCGGCTGCCAAACCCATGGTCTTCACAACATGAAATGTGACAAATTTCTCGCTAAATAAAAGAAAAAGAATTTAAAATCTTACTCATTCTCACTTCAAATGCCTTAATACTTTTGAAATTCAAAGCTTTCATTATTCAAATAATTGATAAAATGTATGTTAAGTTGGTCCAAACTTTTCATTTGGTTGAGAGTTTTACATTGTTTAGATTGTACCCCCATTTAGACATATTCATAATTAATGTTTTGATAAACTCACAAACCAGGCATTTCATGAAAAATCACTGGAAGCTCTCTTTTTCCCAATCTCCTCTGCCCTACCTGGTCGGCCTTGTGAAAATATTCACAAAAATCCCTGATAACATAAATCAACTCCTGATAATTTCATTGGCGCTCTCAGCTTGTTATGTCAAAATTACGAAATATAAATTTAAATCATGTGAAAAGATTATCGACTTGCATACATTAAAAAAACCCAAATTTTGGGGTTTTTATATAACCCATCTGAACCGTTTGCCAGTGCCTTTGGAAGCGCTGTCAGAATCATAATAAAGGGAACAAAGGGACTGGGTTCGACTTTGAATTTCAGATACAAGTTGGGAAGTTGTGATATTTTAATCAGTTTTTCCTGGTCTTCCGAATTGTGAATGAAAATTTTTTTATCAACAAAAGAAATTTTGACGTCAGCAATTTTAACCAATTTCAGATTTTCTTCAAAAAACTTGAATTATTATGTTTATAAAGCTACTCACCTGTGCTTAATTGTAGGGGTCATTTATCAGGCATGTTACCAGGGATTTACTGCTACCGGATAACGGTAGCAGAAACTGAATCTTTAATTGAGTTTTGAAACTCAATATTCAAGAAAAATAAATTAGCTATGAAAAAGGTAAATACCTTGGGGGAACTAATTTTGCTAAGGTTCGCAGTTTTGAGATTTTTTTGCGGGAACTTAATTTTGCGGATTTCACTTGAAAGAAAATTAGAGCTGTTCTGTGAATTATTAGACCTTTGTTTTTCGCATTTGAAAAATGTTGTGGGAATTTAATTTTGTGGTTTGGACCCAAATCTGCAAAATTTAGTTCCCGCAAAAATTAGTTACCTTAAAGAAGGTAGGTGAAAAATGTCTTCAGGAATTTGATATTATAGCACTTAAAATTGTTTAATTCTGCAAAAGAAGCAAATTTTCTTGCGCTGTCCTGGACCAGCTGGAGGGGTTTACACCCCCCTTAGACCTCCCTGCTACTTTTCTCGAACCTACGGTACATTCTGAAACTCAATCTTTGGATTCGAAATGGTGGCAGCTCAAAATCTTCCAAAGCATTTTCCATTTTTTCAATTTTTTCAACCCCAAAATCACTTTATAATGACCCCCCATTTTATGACTTTTGTCCAAAAAGTGTCAAAAACCTTCATTTTCCTAGGGAAAATCACTAAAATCACTCCAATATCCCTTTATTATGACCCCCCATTTTATAATTTTTCTACCGCAGTGTCGACCCATCCCCCTCCTTATTCGACCCCCCTACAATTAAGCACAGAAGAGTATGGGAACATGGAACAATGTTTTCTTAAGAAAAAGGTCAAAATCATGGTCTGAAAATTTAACTATTTCAAGCTATGAAGTACTTTCGTTTTCAAAATTTAGAAAACGAAAGTGCTTCGCATCTCTTGATGACGAAATTAATAATTTTGACATTTTTCTTATTAATCAGCATAAAATTTCTGACCGATTGGTATATAATATGCCGGGTTTTTAGCTCAAAAAACATTTTTCTTAGCCTAGCAGAGTCTAGGAGCCCATGTGACGAAAGAAAATTTTGAATCCGTCATTATGGATTTCAAGATTAATTTTGAAAAAAAAGTTTTCTTGGATTTTATGATTTAGACAGATTTGACAGTAGGCAAGGCCTTCCGAAAATTTCAAGTAAATCAAGTAAGTCAATCAAATGTTACAGCCACGCGAATTTGGAACCAAAATTAATAATTTCAAAAAAGTCGAAATCGAAAGTGCTTCGTATCTCCGGATAGCGAAATTTTCAGACCATGGTTCTGACCTTTTTCTCAATCAGCATAAAGTTTGTGATGGATTGGTATATAATATGTCTAGGTTTGAAGTTTTTTTTTTCTCAAGCAAGAGAGCTAAAAAGGGTTAAAAATCTAAAATCCGCCATTATGGAAAATTGGGCCTGATCCAAATCACGGCACAGACGTTTTCTGACTCTCTAAGGTCTATACTTTCATGATCAAAAGAAAAAATGGCTATACGCGGATATGCATATGACACCTAACTCAGCCCCTAGAGTAAAAGAGAAAAGACACTGTGAAGGACCATCAGACATTTTAGGAATAGTACTTACATTTCAACAGCATCATTCGGATCTTCTTCACCATCAGTGTTTTCCATTCCAGCAAGATTATCACCATTGGTACTACGAGCACTCTGTTGGATGCTTGATCTAATAGAGGTATTGTTCATATTTCCAACAAATTGATAGAGTTCAATTGGTTCAACAGATTCACTGGCATTGTTTTCACTTTCAAATGTTTCGTTGACACTGCTATTCTCATGACTTTCATCAGTATCATCAGGTTCAGAAGATTGAATGGAATCACTTTCACTTTCAAAAGTTTCGTTAAAAGTACTATTCTGATTAATTTCACTATCAATATCATCTGGATTGTAATAATCACTTTCAATGATCATAATATTGTCAGAACTCTTCTGGGTATCATTATCACTGTCATTATCACTAGTGACATTACCATAAATTGATTGTGATAATTTCCAATGATTGTATTCTGTAGATCTTGATACAGCAGAGTTCTCGCAAATCGTGCAAGGACAGTGAATATGTTCACCTGGTAAAGAGTCACAGTAACAAATTTCTATCGAGGTTCTACTCCATTTTAATTTTGGTTTTTCCATTGTGAAATAATCCTTTCTTACATAGGCTTTATTGATTATTGTATTTCCCTTTAAATTAAAGATAATTCTGAGAGTAAAAATTTGCTAAGACTTTGTTTATGGTGCACAAATTTTAGTTAAGTACTATATAAATCTAGATAATTCTTCTAATGGAATAAGATATGGCAAAGTGAAATATTCTATTAACACTGTCAAACATCCTAACTTAATTGGCTCAACTTCAGTATCTTTCATAGTTTCTAGCACCCGGGGGTGTACTAGGGCAAAAAGGGGTACAGGGATGCTCCGCTGGTCAGGGTACCTTTTTTCACCTCCACCAGTCCCACGCAGGGTTGCAAAAACATCAAAATCGAAAAATCCCTCATAAAAATTTGGAAAATTTAGGAATTTTAGCCATTCAGGGTCACTTTTTGGATTTTTCTCAGCTTCTATCTTATAGAATTTTAAAATCTACTATGTTCTTCTTACTTTCCATGATACAGTATTACACATAGAAAATTTCATTTCAAATCAAATCACAAATCAAAAACGAACTTTTCATAAGCAAACTCAAGCAAAAACAGGATTCTTATCTCCAAAACTTTTATACACAACGTGGAATTTCCGGGCAAAATTTGAATACAACTTTCCCGTATTTCGAAAAACATATGCGTGTGCATATTTTTTTCTCTCCATCGTTTCTTGGATGGGAGGTAAACAAACCCATTTTTGCTGCCGATTACTTAGGAAAAGGTGGTTTTTTGGACTTTTCTTAACTTCCATTGTATGGAATTTCTTCAAAATTTTGGACTATGTTTCTACTATCCATGATACAATACTACCCTCCAGATCTTTTTTCAAACAAATTTGGGCATCGAAAGATAGAAGACAAAAACTGCTTTCCCCTAAGCAAATGCAGGCAAAATCGAGTTTGTTTACCTCCCGTGAATTTTCATCACAACGGTGGAGAACAAGTTTTTTTCCGGGAAATCTGAATTACGGGAAAGGTGTATTACACAGGAATGGTATTAGATGAAAACTGATGACGAATCACAAACTAAGACAGTCTTATTAACTTCTATAAAATAGCTCCTCACTCCATGAAGGCAAAAGCCTAACTGAATACTCAGTGATCTAAGGCTCTATTTATACTAAAACCATTAAAAATCAATTATGTCATTAATTACCTTGTGGGGGAAAACAATTTTTACATTGTTTAATGTCTTTTGTGTATATAAATTATATCATGAAAAATAAAATTCCCCCACAAGGTAGTTAATGAGATAATTGATTTTTAATGGTTTTAGTATAAATAGAGCCTTAGATCACTGAGTATTCAGTTAGGCTTTTGCCTTCATGGAGTGAGGAGCTATTTTATAGAAGTGTGTCTGACTGTAAGAATAGATTGATGTATAAAAAAAAACACACTTTTTGTGTGTACTGTTCGTTAAGAATAGGATTTAGTCAACTTAACCATCGAAAATAATGTCATCAAATTTGTCCTTGTTGTCAAAAAATTTGTTCCCAGCAGTTCCCCAGAATAATTTTCCCTGACTTTTGGTTAAAAATCCACCCTTTTTCCCTGACAAAAGTGTTGAAAAAGGGTAGTTTTTCCCTGACTCAAGATGAAAATAGATCTTTTTTCCCTGACTAACAACGGCAAATTTTTCATGTTGTAGTAAAAAAAATTATCGCGCTCTTCAAAAACACCCCTGTCAGTTTTACAATAGTCAAGTGTGCTGATTTTAGTGGTTATCATGATTATTTGGAGGACCCACCATGGTTGGGTCCGACAAGAAAAACTTTGAAAAATGGAGATTCCAAGATTGGCTAAAAACCATTAAATTCAAGGCATTCTGGAAAAAAATTCCCTGGCTTTTGAGAAACAGCCCCTTTTCCAGGTTTTCCCTGACCGCTGGGAACTCTGCATAGAGAAGATGAAAATGGGCATTTCATTACCCAGAAAATGCCCTGTTCCCCAGTGTGTGTTCCCCACAGCCAGATAATCCCTTCTTTCCACCATAGTCAAAAGATACCCTTGTTTCCACACGAGTATGAATTTCTCTTCTGTTTACATCGTATTCCCCCATTATGGAAAATCAAAAACATTTAGCACTGGCCTCACGTACCTACTTACTGTAACCTTAATCTGATTGATGATTTGCTACCGTCAAAATGACCAAGGACATAAAAATTAATTCAGCGCGCACGCGCATGGCAGACCTCGTGGATTGAAGAAATCCGCCAAATTTTTGAAAAAAGTTCTTTCCTTTCTGCGGCTAGTTGATCATCAAATCACTTCTCGAGAAAACAAGAAAATCATGCCTTCTTCTACTGCTCGGTGCATGAGTAAAATGGATGCAGATGAACTATTCGAATTTTTATCACGAAAATATGGTTTGTCGTTGTCAAACAAAGTGAAAAGTTAGTGGAATTCATGTATTTTTAGTTACATTTCTTACTAGCCACACACCTGTGTTTTTTGTTTAGGATTGGGAACTGGTCATTTTCGGCCCCGAAAAAAAACCAGGCCTGGGAAAAGACCTGTGGTTGTTTCCATTTCCAAACCCAAGCCTGGGTTTTCAACATTTTTTCCTGTGAGGGTTCCCAGTGGTCAGTGAAACCTGGAAAAATGCCTATCTTAAAAACTTTCTTTTCATATCAATTCTAGAATTTGAATTAGCTTTTCCTGCACCCAGTATATCCATGAATTTGGGGTTCATCGGGGATGGGATAACAGATGGATTTTGATATTTAGCCTTGATTTTGAATTTTCTAAGAATGAGACTAAAAAACCATCTGATTATCCCTTTAAGTGGGAGTTGAGGGCATTGTAACTTTTATGTTTTTTAATTAAGTTTCAAAGTTCAATCTTAAACTTTAATAAAATTAAAAATATTCTGAACTGTCATGAAAAATTGTGTGGGTTTTCAATCAAGGTATTGCATGTCTATTAAAACACTCAAACTTTAGAAGTCTTTGAATTCATTTGTAGATCTTGGTTTGGATGGTGAGTTGTTTGATGTTCTCCTTGGTTGTGCCCAGAGGAGGTTTTACTTTGAGAAAATGGAGATTACAATCAAACAAATGCTGATTCTGGAACGTGATTTCAACGCACCTTGTAATAATCAGTTAATGACTGGAGGGCAAATGACTCCTTCGGGGAGAGCACTTGCCTCTCAAAGACACAAATTGAGGTAAGAATTCGGAATCTAATAAATATTACTTAAGTTCTTTGTGCTTGATAAACCCTGTGCAGGTTATCATTTATCTAGCAGGCCTAGTTTGTGGTTTTGAGAGGGGTAAATCACACCAAGAAATAGTGTGAGGGCTCTTCAGTTTTTGAGAGGTTTGAGATTGAGGGTCTACAAGTCTTATTTTATATTTTCAATTTGTTTAAACAGATTGAGAACGATAAGGAAATCGACTGATGCTGTCTGGCCACCCAAGTTGGTAGATCTTCCGACATTTGAAAGCGACAAGTTATCAAACATCATGAAATTGGAAGACATTGTGACGGACCTAAAATCAAAAAGCCTCTTCGGGCAAATGGACTTGGATGACATTAGAACTATGGTCAAGAATAGGATGACCCAGCGACGACGAGAATCAAGGAAAAGAAGCATTGACTTTACCAAGGTTAGATACTGTTTTCATTTTACAGAATTCATACAGTGTCGTTTTTATTTCCCCTGTGTAACATCTGGTGGCTGTCGGCGGAGCCGGAAGTGAGGGAGTCTATCCCCTTTTCTATATGCGCTAGACCTGGGTGATCGAATGCTGAGGTGGAGTGCCACACCTACTCTCTTCTCCCAGTTACTTACCGCTTAGATCAGATTACCCAATCTAAGCTACTCATTCGCTGAGTTGCCGGTGACCTGGGATCGAACCCACAACCCTAGGATTGTAAGGCGAATGCCCTAACGACCAAGCTACCCGGCCTCAAATGTATATTGGTGTATATTCTAGTGAAATCACTTTACAAAGAGCCTCAATACAGTCATCTATTCTCATTTTTCTTAGGAAAGCTTATCAACATCCAAAATTCATAAAATTACAACACCAAAGAAACCAAAAACGCCAATAAGAAAGGGATCTCCGAAAAATGGACCAATATCTCCTATAAGAACGAAATCTCCAAAAACCAGACCAACATCAGCAAAGAAATCAGAAAAAGTAAATAAATTCATTTATTTGGTAACAGCTTGATCTAAGGGCTGCACTTCTTAAATTAAATAGTTTTTTCTCAAGTTTTAGGGGTATTTTATGCTTTTTCAGGAGATTCAACAATTAACTTTTCTCCTATTGTCAACAGATTTCCTTAAAATCCTTGAAATCTAGCAAAGAACGAATTCAAAACCCTAAAAACCCTTGAAAATTGTGGGTGGGAATCCCTTGAAACCCTTAAAAATTGGTAAAAACTGACCCTTGAAACCCTTGAATTTGTTAAAAAAAGGAAGTGCTGGCCACCATGAATAGGGAAATTTTATATCACCAAAATCAATCTGATCAAAATATTTTATTGTATATATTTCAGAGGAAGCATCTCCGTTCCACCCCCCAAATAACTGAAGATTCGCAAGAGGATACTGAGGAGACCCCGTTTCATTTTGGCAGTCCCATCAAAAAGGTAAAGATATGTGACAGCCTTATCTTATTTTTTGGCTTGAAAATTGGTAAAAACTGACCCTTGAAACCCTTGAATTTGTTAAAAAAAGGAAGTGCTGGCCACCATGAATAGGGAAATTTTATATCACCAAAATCAATCTGATCAAAATATTTTATTGTATATATTTCAGAAGAAGCATCTCCGTTCCATCCCCCAAATAACTGAAGATTCGCAAGAGGATACTGAGGAGACTCCGTTTCATTTTGGCAGTCCCATCAAAAAGATAAAGATATGTGACAGCCTTATCTTATTTTTTGGCCCATAAAACTGAAACCAGCCAGCTAACTTGACCAGACCTGACCTGTGAAAAAATTTTGCTCTGAGAAGCAAGTAAGGTATGATTTTTTTTGGACTGATAGTTTATTACACATTCAAATTTTCTTTTAGGCTGCATGTGCTACACAGGAAGAGTCAAGTCAGTTTGAATCGCAAACACAGTCTCTTGAATCACAAACACAGTCCCTCAACAACAGTGGTACCAACAGTAAGCTAAATTCTTGTCAATTTTTTTATGTTGATAGCAAATTTTCATGGGTTCAATTAAGCATTAAAATTTTTTTTCTGCTAATACGGGGTTCCCCGTGGTCAGTGAAAACCTGGAAAGTCAATGAGTTTTTGTAATTTCCAGAATCCCTTGAAATTGATGGTTTTTTGAAATTTAATCATTCCTATATTTCTTTTAGTTCAGCACTCTCACTCGCCAAGATCACCGAGACCCATCAAAAAGTTATCAGGTAGGTGCATGTGTTTCTTTTTAGAAACTCAAATTTTAAGAGTCAAGCCTGCAAAGTTTAAGTTCACCTAAATTTCCTACCCTGTCAAAAAATTTTCAAGTTTAAAAATGGGTAAAAAGTATTTTTGTAGTTTTCCAAAAAACTTTTCTGGTATAAATGTTGGTAATGAATAGGCACTGTAAAATTTTAGTCTCAATCAAGACTTCAATATTGATAAATAACATGACTTCATTTCTTTTAGATCTCACAAGCAATGACCTGAGAGAAGTGACGAGATTGTTTACAGATAAAACAGAACTGAACAAGCGTGCAATCTTCAATGAAGTCTCGTCTTTCAAACAACTAAAAATCAAAACACAAAATGTTATGACCGTGGAGGCAATGGCTGAAGATGTAGGTCGACAATTAATTAAACACAAAATGGTATTGGTGTATAGTGTGCCTGTTAAAGACCTAGACGATGTTTTCATTATCGCAAAGTAACTCTTTACGAAGATAGAACCTCTGTTAAAATTTTGTTTTATTATTGCTTTCATTGTTGGATGGATGGATATGTTTGTATTTATATTACAACCCACGAAAACCGAAAACGTTTTTCTATATTTTCACTGACAGATTTTTTTAATCATAGATTTTGTTACGTCTTTTTAATTAGTATTCTGCTTAATGCAACAAACATAGCAGTGTAAAAACTGAAAGCTAGTAATTTATTCGCTTTTTGTATTTGTTTTTTAATTTGATACCCCTGTTGGGGTAGGGTTAGGGACTACTAGTAGTAAAAGTATCGCCACGTTAAACACATTTTCAAATCTTTCTGGATATATTTCAGGATTGACATGTAATTGAAATCACTAGCTAAAGAACTCTTGAAGTCGCCCAGAATATATACAGATATTTATTATATCTTTATATCAAGCTTTTGTTAATATTTCATTGATTTTAAATAATATCAGATAAACAATTTCAGATATTTATTTTTATCTTTAAATTTTTATTTGCATACAAAAGATATAAATAGTGTATAAAATATTTTAATATATATAAAATAGTTCTTGTTTCCAAGGAAAAAAGCAATTATCCCCAAAAGATAAAGGTCAAATCCGTTTTTTCATGTGCTTCCGATGGGATTTGGCTTTGGAAAAAGGAACATGTACAGGTCTGGGAACAGTACATTTTTGGGGTGGGAAATGCCTTTTTTCGGGGCTGGGATTTGGCTGGGGAAAATGGAACGCGTACAGGTCTGGGAACAGGGCATTTTCGGGGTAGTAAATGCCTTTTTTCGGGGATGGGATTTGGCTTTGGAAAAAGGAACATGTACAGGTCTGGGAACAGTACATTTTTGGGGTGGGAAATGCCATTTTTCGGGGCTGGGGAAAGTGGAACGTGTACAGGTCTGGGAACAGGGCATTTTCGGGGTGGGAAATGCCCATTTCCAGGGGTGGGATTTGGCTTTGGAATATGAAGCATTTTCCACCCCGGATTTTTTTTAATTTCGGGGCCGAAAATGACCAGCTCCACAACCCGTGATTTTTGTCTACTAAAAACACCGACCTGAAAACTAGCAATTTTCGACCCCGAAAGTTTGAAAATCTAGCCCTTGGGAACAGGCCAAATTCAGCCCCGAAATGTTGAAAACACAGGCCTGGAAACAGGCCATTTTCGGCCCCGAAATTTTAATATCCTTGACCTGGGAACAGGGCAATTTTGACTCCAAATTAAAAAAATTCGGGGTGCGAAATGCCTTTGGCATGTTTCATGTTCCAAACCCAAATCCCACCCCCGAAAACAGGCATTTCCCACCCCGAAAATGCCCTGTTCCCAGGCCTGGGTTTTTAACATTTTTTCCTGTGAATACTGATACTTAACCAAGGTATTTTCGCTTCTGGAATTCAATAGTACTCCTGGTAACTGTTCAGTGAGGCTCTTTAATGTTGCGTCCTGGACGTCAAAAGAAAATCCTAAATTGATATCTGAGTTTGAGCTGAAAAGTAAAATTTTTCATTCTTGAATGTACACTTAGAAAGGTGGCAATAATACAATAAAACATAATCTACACTTTAATTCTGAGCGCCAGGATTGGGATTTTTAGCCTTTCATCCCCCATTAAAGAGCCTTGAAATTTTCCTTTTTTAATAAAAAAAGACTGCTCTTCGAAATATCTATAATCTTTTACAAAAGACTTAAAACAATCGATCTTCTTAATCAAAAATGTCCAAAAAACTACTGATGGCCAAAATGGTACTACCAAAGTTCCTTTTGTGTTTGGTTTTGCTGATAAAAAATGTTTTAAACACTTCGTTATCAAGTAGATTGGGGGTACCATAAGACAATTTTCCTCCGACCAATCAAAACTAAATGCGACTACTTGAAAGGAATCTTGACAAAAGTATTTTGAACAAAACCGTGCACGTTCGGTGTTTGAATTGTCTGAAAAAAGGTCTATAGAAAAAGGTCCCCAAAGATTATTTAGATGATTAAAAAACTCCTTTGAAATTCCCCAATCATCGTAATCGATATTCTTACTTACAACATCAGCATCTCCGTTAAGTGCTCTAGCGATCCATGTTATTTGCAAGAAAATTCCGTTTCTTTTGCTCAAATTGTAAATGAGATTTGCGAGAAATTGAAGTTTTTCTTTATTGCTCCCTACTTTAACAATTATTGCTGCAGCCATGTTGTCAGTGTGCCAAAGCACATTATTCCCTTGTAATTTTGAATTGAAAGCTTGTAGAGTAAAGGCAATTGCTAGTAATTCCCTAAAGGTTGAACTTTCCTTTTGTTCATGAGGCCAAAAAATTATGAAAGAGATATCTTTATCTGAGATTGCACCTATTCCCATATCACTAGCATCAGAATATACTTTCAAAAAAGGTATCTCATTTTTATAAATATCCCTGGAGTTCAGTTCTTTTATGTTGTCCTTCCAAAACTCTATTTCTTTCAAAACTTCCTCGAAACCTTTTAAGTCGAAATGAAAATCCCAGGAGATTCTAGCCTCTATCAATTTACACAAGTGTCGCGTTTTTAGACGCACAATGTTTCCTAACACAAACTTTGTTGACATAATTTTTCCTGTAAGACGAGCAAGAGTTCGAGCAGACACACGAAGAGAAGAGAGAATTTTATCAATGCAATTCTACAATGGACTCAATTCTTGGTGAGGAAATTTTTAAACACTTTGTTTTGAGCATCGACCTGTACTCCTAACCACAGTATCCTTGTTTTAGGTTGCCACTCGGATTTTTCTTCGTTGCAAATAAAGCCAGATTTTGAAATCGTGTTTCTAACAAATTCAGAATTTTTCGAGGCCTGTTCAAAGTTGTAATCGATTGCTAAACCGTCGTCGATAAAACAGGCAATTTTTAGAGCATTACATCTCCAGTATTTAATCAAAACTCTTACTACTTTGGTAAAAATATTAGGTGCTGAACGTAGGCCTAGAGGTAAAACCTTGGAAAGAAAATATTTCTTATTTGTACCTTCAAAAACCCATGAAAAACCTAAGTATTTTTGAGATTCCTCGTGATAGTATGATAGTAACCACTCTTAAAATCGAATTTGAAAAAGTAGGCCTCATCATTGCTGTCTATAAATTGTTCGAAGGTTTTCCAATCATCAAATTTTATCTTTTCTTTCCAAACAAATTTATTGAGATAACTCAGGTCCAAAACCAGACGCTTTTTGCCCATTGAACTCTTTGCTACTGATAGAGGACTTGTCATGTAAGGGGGATCTTTGAACTCCACAATAAAGTTTTGCTCTAGGAGTTTGGTAATAGATTCTTCAACAAAATTTCTTTCCTTTTCAGATGATATATTATTCTTCAACTCTGAAGATGCTGGTATATATCTGGGATTTTGTATCCGCTTTTTATGACATTCAGAATAAAATCATTAGCCTTTAATTCGCTTTCCCCGAATCCTACATGCCTTCTTAAATTTCCCCTTACCCTTTCTCGACTTGGATTATAAGATTCCCTGAAAGGTGCTAATATCTCATTCTTAGATTTCTCAGACTCAAAAAGAAAATTAAATCTTTCATACCAATTCGTTCTTGCAGGGCAACTGTACTTCCAGTGGTCGAGACCGCCACATATGAAACAGCCTGCGGTGCTGGAATCTAGGTAGATAGCGTGGCCAACGGAGGTGGTGTTTGATATCTTGGATGGAATGAGATGCCGTAGTTCCCGAAATTCTGACGCTGCTGAGATAATGGAAAATTTTGGTTGGCAGGAAGCTGTTGATTGAATTTAATGACTCGTTTCATTAAATTTGACCTTGGTTCTGCATTTTTCTTACATCCTTCGCTTTTTTGGACAGCGTCCGAGTCTCCGCCTGCCGCATCATCTTAAAGTCATCTGAATCACTGGCCCACTCATCAGTCAAATATTCAGCTACAGTGTCCCATCCAGCAGGTGATCTATCAGCAAGGATCAATATCTTTCAACGCTTCTTGATGGTTTCACTAACATCCTCTAACACTGACGCAAGCCTCTTCCTGGAACCCGACTCAACTAATTCCTTAGCCTCGTTGAAATCGTCAAGCTCGTCCAACAATTGGTTCTGAATTTTATTTATTTGTATTTAAATTCGTACTGCTTTTTGTTTAAATGTTTCTTTTGTTTTGATGAATATAATTTTCCTTCCAATTCCTTTTCGTCCCTCTTCGTCATATTTTCCATAGAATCTAATTTTTGGGGTATTTGAGAGAGTGTAGCCTGGAGTGCCTGTCTGAGCCATCGGGATGACATTAGGGTTGTTGGTTGGTATCTGTACATTGGGAAGGTTTTCATGACGAATAGTTTGTTGTTCTTCTTCTTGAAATAATATAATATTTTTACTGAAATCAACCTCTGAGGTCTCTTGAGTTTAAGGCCTAGGGATCGAAATCAAGGGCATTCTGTCACTTACATCAACCTCCAAATCAATTTTTTCACTGCCACTAACAGATTTCTGCTTGCTAAATTTTCTCGGTCTAAGTCTTGGCGTGATGGAATTTGATGTGATTTTGGCTGATCCATTAGATCTTTTCTTCTTCTTTTCACCAAAAATTAAACTAGAAAGCTGATCCATCTCTCTTACTATGCTGGAGAGTTTGAACGATGTGTGCTTATCTCTAAAAATCTACCATTTTTATTTGCACGCGGAAACTTTTTATCAAATTAGTAATTTGCAGAATGGTTCAAACTTAGAGATGTCTTACGGAACCGTAAATAAATTAACAAAATATTAGATATGTTTTTGTAATTTCCCTATCAAATCAGTGTTGAAAATATTTTTTACAAGCCTCAAACTCGAGGGAGAGTACCTTAAGGGAACTAATTTTGGAGGGCATTCAATTTGGCAGATGACCAAAAAAGTTTAATTGATGGATAGCGGAAAAAAATAAATTTAGCGGGAGCTTAATATTACTGGGTGTGTTCATTCTTTTTCCAGAGAATAGGGTGTGTTAATTTGTTTTTATGGGCCACACTTGGTCTGGGTAAAAGCAGCCTTCGAGTCTTTTTTTAGGATCGTTCTTTTCACATAAATATGCGAAATTAAGTCAGCTCTCGGTGAAAAACGCCAGTGTACTAAGTAAATTATTCTTACCATAGCCTAAAAACTTTCCCGTGCATTGGACCACAGCAAAATTACTATCAAATATGTGGGATAAGTTGGAAGAATTGGAGAGGAAATTTCCATACGAGGTCAACAGTGCGTTTTTTCGTCGACTTGTAGTGGATAAGGATTGTGAGTTTCAAAGAAATATATTTCTTAATCGCAAAGCTATGCAAGAAATCAGTTGCGAAAATCGTAAAGGAAATGAAAGAGGTAGGAATTGTTAATAAATATTTCTGAAAATGATTACCTAAAAAGAATGTTTTTGAATCTGGAAATTCCTCCTCTCTTCCATTTACTAATGAGCCATCAGGGGGCACATCCTTTTAGAGTGCCGAATCGAAAGTCTTAAACCAATGGCCATGTGAATTATATACAAGTAATTAATATTATATTCTTGTGAATTTTATGTAGTGTATAACCTTTTTTCTCCGGAGTTTAATCCTCTAAATGAGGAACAGGGAGATTGTAATACATGAAGTATTTTCTGATTTTTATCAGCGAATGCAAAATTTGGTCTTATTGCCGACCCAAAAAAATATCAGCGTTTTGATTGATCGAGAGCATCGAGATATTTGCGATATTTCATATTTCCATAGTATGGAAATATGGCCGCGTTGACTTTTGGGGGACTGGGTAAGCGGCGGGAGAAAAATCAAAACAAGCCAGCCGAAAAGAACTGACTTTCGGAGAAACTAACTTGTGAGTCAAAGGGAAAAACGCAACAAAAATATTTTCAGATTAACTTTTACTTTGGAGTTCTTCCATAAAGGACACTAAAATCAAATCTGATGAACTAAGAAATTATAAAACTACTTGAGACCACCCAAATATTTTCAGCTTTTGGTATAAAATTCGTCCGTGTAGCATACAAAAATAAATTCTTGAATGTTTGCCAATAAGATTTCTCATAACATAGCAAGGGAAGTGAAATGTCTTGTATTAAACCAAATGACGAGTGATTTTTATAAAAGTTCTCTCCTAATTCTCGTCCTCGACGAGGTACATCCTTGAATTTTCAACTCAACAATCATTACATCTTCCTTCTAAAATTCGAAACATTTAAAGCTTGACGATGATCAAGAAAGTTTCCAAATTGTTTTGCTCTTGAAAAAATGTTGTTCTTTAACCATAAAATTTCCATCATGGAACTCCTTCCCTCTGATATTCTTTTCCATGCATCGAAACAACAAAAACATGGAAAAAGACTGAATGTTATCAATCTGATTAATCCAATGATGAAGGATTTCTTCTCTATCGAAACAATACTGTACACCATCTGCATTTTGAATTATCAATCTAGAAACTTTCAAATACATCTCTGAAAAATCTGCAACTCTTCAAAACAATATTTCTGGATCGAAAATGATCGAAAATGCTTCTCTGTTTTGTTTTTGTGTGAATATTTTCGGCGGGAACATATCGAACGTTTTATTGTTCGAATCTAACGTTAGAATTTTAGACTGTCTTACAACTGAAGCGGAACGATTCGTTGAAGACGCATTCTCGAATCTCCTTAAACATGTAGACGAAGTAGAAGCAAATAGAAATTGTAACAAAGCTATGAACATGAATGGTGAAGTGATATTTAGTAAATCTGAACTTTTAGTAGATGATTATTGGGTTAAATGTTTAAAGAGTAGGATTTTAAACTTTTTAGATTCTTATATGTATATTTACATCTATTTAAAAATGATGAATAAAATGAATATAAAAACACAAAAGATCAATAAAAATATGTTCGGATTAATTCCTCAATGAGTAGTGTCCATCATCTAAAATGTAGCGCTTGTCATCAAACGGCGATAGACTTTTTTTATTTTGTTCGATGGTATAGAGAACGTGCTTGAAACTTCGGATCGAATTAAATGTTGTGGATACGGTTGATATATCCATCAATGTAGATTTGTAATCATCGCGTGTCACTCTATTTTTCAAAGTGATCTTTTTAACAACTTTTGCCTTCTTTGATTCGATAGGGATGACTTTTTTCTGCTTCTTGTCATAAAACGTTGCTTTATGTACTTATAATAAAAATCATACATGAAGATCTAGCTTAGATCTAACACTGTAAATCCAATGTATATTGGTTTGTTCAATAAAATCTTTTGCTAGATCCGTTCCACGCCCACCAAGTTTTCATGGAAAATGTGCAGCTTTTTAAATGATGGTTGAGCTACAAATTTTCTCAATCAGTTCGGTGCTGAAAGAGAGAAAGAGAGAATAAAACACTGATAAGTACCAAGTAAAATGATAAGAATAAAAATGATAAGAAATCATAAGAAAGAAAAAAATTAAAAAAAATTAAAAAAAAATTAAAAGTACCTGTAACAAGATTGACTTTCCGTCTTTTTCCCATATTTTCCATGGTCTTCCCAAACATTGAGTTATTCATTAACTTAAAGAAGTCTTTCTCAAAATCATTGGTCGATCGACTTCTTTGAATTGTATTGTACTCGATGTTTGGCTTCAACCACTTCGATTGCTTGAATGTGAGGATTCTGGAAATCTGAAAAATATATAATAATGATATGGTTATATACACTATTCAATAACCATCAATACTACAACTACATGCATACATTCAAACTAAATAGCCTTTGAAAAACATTTCTTACTGATTTCAATTTCATTCCCAATGATAGATAGCACTTGAGGTTACGGTAGTGGAGAACATACTTTCTTTTATCGAAAAGATTTGGTATGAGTTTAGGATGACTTTTGAATTCGTTCTTAGAATTTCTTTTTGTTTTGGTGAAAGCATGTCTTCTGCAACTTCCATTCGTTCTGGCGCAAGTGGATATTCAGAGTGTGCATCGTGTAAGATAGCAGGATAATCTGAAATAGTATGATGATACGATGAAAATAAAACATTCATCGATAGTTTATGTTTAGTCACTTCAATCTTTCAGAATATCATATCTATTATTCTATGAGTAAATCATTCCTCGTTTACCTAAATCACACTCGATGATGAAGCCATCTTCTAACTCATCTGAAATTGTGCTAACATCGAATTGCTCAATCTCATCATCCTTTAACCATTGAAAATTTCCTAAGATAAAAACAAAAAGTTAGATAGAAAAATAGATAGAGAAATGAAGTTGAATTGAAATAAACAAACCACATGAAAAGAGAAACTACATTTTTACCTATGGGTAATGATTGGGACATTCCCCATCCATAAAGGTTGTTGGCGTCAAGATAAACCAAATGCGTATCTTTTGTTGTCGGGTCGTAGTTAGGAAGATCTTCAAGATTTGCTTTCGCATAACGTTGCGTTAGCATCGATATGCCACCTTTGATCCCTTTCTCCACGAAAAGATATTGGTCAGGGTCGGTAAGTAGTTGCAAATTGATACCTGTCTTTTTCAAAGCTGCTTCCCATGACATACCTGGAGCTGTGAAATAGTGAGCTGGATCTAGTTTTTAATGCTGTAAACAGTTTTTACGGACGGCTTCGAAGACCTCAGCCATGATCAAGTTATGATAGTCCTTTAGGCTTTCCATCTAGATAAATGTTAACAATAAATATAATCACCGTCATAAGGAATCTCATCTCACCTTCTCATTTGTTACGCATAAACAAACAGGAAACTTCATTTGTAAAATCAAAACTTCAAATCAAAAAGCCTTTACCTTGAATTTGTTCCCTACATTTTTCGAATGATTGTAATCTTCTTCGCTCACATTCTCATCCGAAAGTGTGCTGTAGAAGGATTCTCTTGGTGGAAGTTAAGTTTCATCAAACCTCGCGAAAAACGAGCCCGATTTTTGAAAAAAAATGTTTTTTGGCAAATTTGGGCAAAAAAACGGCTAAAAACGTTTTTTTTGGACTATGTGAAATATTGGATCATTGTTTTTTTCTGATTACTTTGCATAAAAGTAGGTAAAAGATGGCTCAAGCAGATCTTTGTAAAAAGATTTTCAGCTAAAAAAATGCATCTTTATCTATAAGAATCACATAAGAATCACTATTAATAAGCAGTAGCGAGGTTAAGCAAAAAGCTATCTATTACGTACGGAATCTATTACGTGAGTTTTTCGGGCTAGAGCCCGAATCTCAAGGCTAACTCTGTCCCTTGAAATTTGACCTGTACGTCATAGCTTGGGAAGTGGATCTATTGAGCGAAATTCTCCAATCTCACGTAATAGATATCGATTAGGATATAAGCATGATCCACGGGAAATTTACCTTACGCAGATTGGCCTGAATCGTTTAGGATAAAAAATCACCCGAAAAAAATGTAAACAGAAAAGAAACTTTGGTAATTTTGTTTTATTTCTGAGAAGTTTGAGCTGAGAAAACTAACAGAAGAAATTTTTTGAATCCCATCTGCCAAAACTGCAAAAAATGATGCAAACAAACAAAGTGAAAGGATTTTTTGCACAAAAAAAGGTCACGATGTAAGTGTAATAAAACAAGAAGCCCAGAGGGCATGAAGGCCCAGCGAATAAAAATATGAACTGAACAAGACTTGAGTAGCAGAGGGGATTTGAACCTGGAGTCCCAATACAAGTTATAGACGCCTTAGACCATTCGGCTATCTCTTATTGACAACAATGAGAAATAATTCATAATATTTAATCTTATATACAGAGATGTTTTTCTCCTAACACGTGAACAACTGAACTGTTCACATGATAGAGAAATGTAAAAACAACTTTTTTTAAAAGAACATCTTCCTAAAGAGAAGAAGGTTTGTTACGGTTATTTCTGTGTAAATCACATTGTTTTTCTTAAAACGTACTACGTCTGTTATATTCTTATAGTTTTAATAGTTAATTGTATTTTCTCCTTTTATGTTTTTAACCAATAAAGACGATTTCAATTGTTTTTTATTCTGTCAATCATGTTCTAACAGCCAATCAAATCCTTCACAATATGTACTAGCCTGTGCTGTGCTTGAAAACGCGTATCGCCTAGTAAATTGTTACACACTGACACCGGGCAGAATGCTAATGAAAGGCCCAGTACGCTAAAGCTAGCTGGGCCAATAATCTTTGCTGGCTTTTTTATCAAACCAAAACAAACAGAAGTTTCTTTCTGGTTCTTTTGTTTTTCTTCTCTTTTTTATCTTGCTTTTTATATGCTCTCGATGTCCAAATACATCCAAAGTAACAATTACAATAAACAGCATGTAACCATATTTCTTTTTCATGTTTTTCAGTGTTTCTTTGGTGCCACCATCAAGTGCGAAGAAGCCAAAGTTATAATGTCACCCACCCAAAGCAACAAACACGAAAAAGACTGCTCTGCCAAGCTCAAATAAATTTACCCTTCCACCCGAAGCATAACAGAAGAAATCTTTATTTATTTTTCCAATTTCCAAATGCTCTTACAGATTATTTTTTTGTTTATAAATAAAGCAGTAATTTTTGATTGGTACCTATGTAAACTAGGAATGAAATTATATATTGTTATTGCAATGTTAAGAATTCATTGAAATGATAATAGTCTGGCTGATTTATGAAATAAAAGAGGTCAACCTTGAAAAAATTTCCGCACTAGGTTTCTTGGTACCGTTAGAAGCGCAATTTTATGTAGATTAACATACTCAGAGCCTCACGATAAGGCCCTTGGGCAAAAAATTTTATGAAATCAAACCTGAGGGGTACTTTTTTGCCCAAAATGCATGGAATTTGAATTTTCGTAACAAAGCTGACCTATACGTCATGAACTTTTAGGGCCTAAAAACTCCTTTGATTAAATCTTAATTAGTATATATGAATTGCATTAAAATAAAGACTTCCTAAAAATATTAAAATTCGGGTTTTTCGGGAATAATGGGCCATAAAAACCGGAAAATCGGGGAAACTGCTCCGAAAACCTCAATAGATATTGAAAATATGACAAACTAACGTTTATTAATAACATGACAGGTTGACAAATCTAGCTCTAAACTTCTGAAACCTTCTGAAAGCCAAAATAATGGTAAGGATCTACAATCTGTGACTAAATATTGTGGCAAGAACTCCCTCCCCCCCTAGTATCAATGTTGATGGGTGGAAAGGTTACCACCATGCTCAGAAAAAGCTCACATCAACACTGATATTAGGGGGGAAGGGATTTTTCAAGAAATTGCCACATATTTAGTCACTGATTGTAGTTCTTCAGGAAAATCGGATTTTTAAAATCCAAAAATCGGGAAAATGTTACAAAACTTAACTTCTCTTTTAGAAATTCACATAAGTATTTCAGAAAGTGCTAGATATAAAATGGTCACAACTTTTGAACTTCTTTTAAGTAAAGTAACGTTAAAAAGTTATGAAATAGGTTTTCGGCGAAAACGGGCTCACATAATCGGGAAATTGGGCACACAGAATCGGGAAATTGAGAAATAAAAGATATTGTTAAATAATGCTTTAAAAATTCATGAGATTTCTCAATGTTTAAGTTTGTGAACTTTGCTCTTTGAAGGCCAGGGATTAAAAATGCTTTGAAAATCGGAATAAACATTAGAAATGAAATAGCTTGGGGAGTATAAAAATCGGGGAAACTTTTCAAGAAGCCTAAATGTAGTAAAATAAAAATTATATAATACTAAGTTTTGATATCACAAAATCTATTAGAAAGTCTAAACAAGTGTTTCCAGAATGTCAAAGATATTCCTCTCACTCGTCAAAGGCTCGTCAGTTTCATTATCTGAATCGGGTGGTGGAGCTTCTGCGTTTTAACACCCTTCACCATGACACCCACCACATGCAGCATCACAATAAAGCCTATTGCGACATAAGTTTGAGCTGCATGGTCGCCGGGAACTTGTTTTGCAATTGCATCGTACTACTTTAAGAAGCCACTCTGATGCATAGGATAGTCCTTATTCCACAATCAACACATCTGCATCACCGTCAATTTGGTCTGTCAGAAATCCTTGCTTCTTGAACGCAGACGAAAGCATTTTGATCAACTGAACTTTGTTGGATGGGTTAGATAAGAACAATTCTCTGTTGGTAGTCACTTTACGATCTAGTGAGATGGCAACAGAAGCTGATGTTTTCCCCGATCGTCGATCGTGTTCTTGTCCTTTTGTTGACATTTCATCCTCATATCCATCGAAAACAACAACAACAGTAGAGTAACATTTGAAGTTATTCTTGAGGAAGTTGACATACTCGTCGATCACCGCTGAATATGTTGTTTTCGGCCACGAGTTTTTGTGTAGCGATGAACCGCCATCAACAATGCATACATCGTGAGATTTTAATTGGCATGCGTTTCTTTTGTTGATGAAGTGGTTACGAAGGTTTGACTTTTGAGGTTTTTGCATCATTCCAAGCTTGAGTAATGATTTAGGCTCGGGGGTTAGAAACAATAAAATCACCGGTTTCGTGAGCTGAGAACCAGTCGCTCTGTCTCCGAGGTACCACGTTGGCATCGTTGGATTCATCAGGCGGTAACCTCCACAGCGTCTTCTGTTTCGCCCCCTTGCCGCGACAGACTATGGAGGCGGAGGGCACCTCCCATGAGGTATCCAACGTGGTGACTGACTTCTTCAGTTTTCAACGTCCCTCTTGGTCCAAATAAACCGACTTGCATTCTCAACAGTTTCCTCGATCTGCTCAACCATTTTCTTTCCTTCAGTACGATTAAAACCAAGATGCTTTAGTTCTGAGACCAACAAAACCTCTGAATCTGACTTCAACGAGTAGACAAGTGACAGTCCAACCGTGATCCTTGCAATCGTTCACCAAATGATCGTAGTGATCCTCTTTTCGTATCCTTGCAGCTTCCCAGTTCTCGACTGGGAGATTATACTCTTCGCCTGCAAAATCAGCCACTATTGTCCATAACCCAACCCAATCAGGATCGTTGATTGTCTTTTCTCGAGACGCTTTGAATGGTTCTCCTTCCCTATGGAAAGGTAAACGTACATCTCTGACCTTTGGTTTCTTGCCATCGTTTATCTCCCTAATCTTCACTCTGACAACATCAGCAATAACTTCCCAAGACGTGCATTGACCTTGCTCCGAGCACTGAACTAGCTGGTGATGCCTCTTTCTTTCTACATCCTTCTTTCCAACTCCGACAATCTCTTTCCTTCTTTCCTTCCGGCTCATGCAGAAAGGTTTAAAGGTTGCATTTCCGAGTCCTTGTCGAGAGGCTTGCACCGAAGCAACAATATCCTTGTGCTTCAGGTCAGCAACGGTGAGATCCCTCTCTTCCTCTGCCCTCCACTTCCTTCCGGTTCTGATATCTGGAGGAGGGAAACGGATAGAGTCGTCAGTTGTTTCACGAAACATTAGCACGTGCCTTATCTTTCCAAATTTGTAAAGGTCAACGATTGATGGAAAGGGCAGCTGAAGCGGACACTTGTTTTTGTAGATACCAGCCGTGACGAACATCTTAGGGAGACCCAGCCAGTTCCTTATCTTCAGGGACATTTTCTGTTGAATAATATTCACCCTTGAAACAGCAACTTCGTAGAAATTTTAACCAACATCCTCAGTGAAGTTGCCAAGAGCAGTTAGTCGACTAAACAATATTGTTGGACTTATGTGAATCCCTCTTCCAACGTCTTCGGGGCTTCAGCGACGTCACAGTTAATCTCTGGCCTAGCGATCAGCCCACTCGAGAGACTCTTCAATTCAGGCTCTGTTTTTTCGAATGGTTCGTGGTTGTCAAACCAATTCTTCACGGTAGCGTAATCTTTATCGTCACGCTTCATTCTGCTCAACGAAAGATTGACATGTTGCTCGCTTGTTTTACAGCATGCACCGGTAAGGGCTGACATAGCGTTGTGGATATCGGCAGACCTATAGATGCTTCCGATCCGAAGTTGACTCGGCGAGTCCCCTACCACGAGTGAGCCCTCCGTTGCTTTTGATGGATCGCATCATTACCTGCTCGATGATCAAATCCGGCCATAAACCAGCCCAAAATTTATCGCTTCGTCTCACAGTGTGGTAATCATTTGCAAACTGTGACCCAAGTGTGAGTTGTCTTGAGCTCGAGCATATTTTAGAGGTGTAGCCTTGTGATCTTAGCTTAATGGATGTGAGCGCTTGATGCAAACAGGTTGATCATCCGAGAAAGGGTGAAAAGGTAAAGGTTCCAATCTCCTGTCCTTTCTGATCTAATGAAATCCTTGACAACTCTCATGTAATCCAGATATTGCAACCATAATTTCGCGGTACGTAAGCATGTTTTCAGATCATCTTTGTAATTTTCCATAAGTTTCAGCAGTGTTGGGTATCTGCTCATGTCCAAATAAATGATGGGATCAACAGCATTGGCAATCACGTTCAGATTGGTTGTCAGATCTTCAATTTCTACAGCCTCATCATCAGAACCAACAAGTGTTGACATCAATTTTCAAACAAGAGCTGATTCAACTAGAAAATGTGCCCTCAGGGCTCTGGCAATGGCTTTACTACTTATGATATGTAAAGGATGGGGCATATTATTGATGTCTAAGACACTGCAATGTCTTCTAAAAGAGGAAATAAAGCAATGCAATGTCTTTGTCAAAAATCAAAACCAATCCAATAATTTTTTAGTCTGGCAAGGTCTGGTCGATCTTCATATTTTCAAAGAAAATCGAGGTTTTTTCAAACAATTTCCCCGATTTCCCAAAAAAAGCCGATTTTTAATATTTTTAAGAAGTCCTTATTTTAATGAAATTCATAAATTCTAATTAAGATTTAATCAAGGAGTTTTTTAGGCCTTAAAAGTTCATAACGTATGGGTCAACTTTGTTACAAAAATTCAAATTCCATGCATTTTGGGCAAAAAAGTACCCCTCAGGTTTGATTTCATAAAATTTTTTGCCCAAGGGCCTCATCGTGAGGCTCTGAGTATGTTAATCTACATAAAATTGCGCTTCTAACGGTACCAAGAAACCTAGTGCGGAAATTTTTTCAAGGTCAAATCCTATTTCAGCCAGACTATAAGTCATAGACATATTTTTTGTTTATAAAAATGTTGAATAAAAATAGTAAAAGTAATATAGAGAAAACTCTGACTATGCTTGCCTAGTTTTAATTTTTGTGAAAATATTTGTCTCGGGAAAAAAACTAAGGGGAAAAGTAAAGGGATTTTGTAGACCAAACCACCAACAAGAAAGCTGGAAAAGAAAGTTGGGGCCGAAAGTGAGATACGGAAAAATAAACATTACGTCATACGTCATAGATCGCCTTTTTGCTTAACCACTTTTTTTTGCCGTGTAGCTTTAGGAATCAGGCTAAAACGCCTTGGATCCAGTAAACTCACGTAATAGATTCCGTACGTAATAGATAGCTTCTTGCTTAACCTCGCTATTAATAAGCATGCATCAATGTTCTTAGCCAAATTACTCAATTTTCTTTGCTCACGAAAGTCTTGAATATGAAATAATATGAAAGAGCATGAAACTTTGGTTTCTAAACGTTTTTTCTAAGAAACAAACGACTAGTTTTAATAGATCGTCACTTTGTGTTCTGAATGATTGTTTAATGGTCACGCTCACGTAGATATCAATTATATATGTATTAAATGCAAAACCAGGTAGGTCCATAAAAGTATCACTTGTTTTATTTTCTTCTCAATACTGAGCAGTATCACGATTCGAAGTCGCTCAAGAAAGAAATGATGATGACATGGCTTTCAGCAATATAATACCCAACACTGAGAGCATTGGATCAAATCATGATTTCAGTAACATTAATATTGAAGGCATATTCTTTCTCCAAAATGGTGAGTAAATATTTAGTTTTTGTTTTCATATATCTCTTGAGTTATTTATTTAAGAAGAAGTTGAGATTTTATCCCGCATCAGTAAGATTCTCGCGATTTCATTGGTCGAAAGACATCACGTGGAGGTGGGATATAAACCGTATCTGTCTTCCTTGCATTCGATTGTGAAAAAAAAGAAGACATTGCATATTGACGAATGCGCTTTCGAATGTTTTGGTCAAAATTCGAATGTTTTATTTTGATCTCAAACTTTTATTGTTCTCGAAATAAAAAGAAGACATTTCATAGCTTCCATATGCCAATCGCAGCACTGAAATCAATAAAAACATTCGATTCGCAATTGAATGTCTTCGTCGGTTACCTGGAAATATTAAAAACAAAACAAATGAAGTCTCAGAATATCTTTGAATTTTTGGAAGTAAGATACAGTAAGAAGCAACAAAATGGCAAGCAGATTTGGATGTGCTACTGAAGCTGAAATCACAGAAAAAAAGACCAACATCAATGCTAAAAACACTCTTAAATCTAATAAGAAAGCTGCCAAACAACTGCGAGATTATTTAACGGAGAAAAATATGGACGAAAGGTTCGAGAATATGACAGATAAGCAATTGAACGATATTTTGGTCCACTTTTATATCAACACTCGAAGAACCAATGGAGAAAAATATAAAGCTGCAAGCATGGAAAACTATAGACATTCTTTAAATAGATACCTTCAGACTCCACCAATAGAAAGAAAGATCGACATAATCAAAGATCCTGTGTTTCGTGAAGCCAACATCTCCTACAAAGCAGCCATCAAGGAGCTCAAGCAAGAAGGGAAAGGATATGTGAAACATTATCCCATCATCTCTGACTCTGACTTGCAGAAAATGTACCAATCCATGTACTTCGATATCAGCACCCCTTGTGGTTTGCAAAACAAAGTGCAGTTGGACATCAGGCTATGTTTTTGCAGAAGAGGAGCCGAAAACATGCACTCAATGAATAAGGACACTTTTGTTGTTCAAACAGGAGCAGATGGGACTCGATACGTCTGTCAGGCTGTTGACGAACTCACCAAGAATCATCGAGAGAATGACAAAGAAGCGACGAGTGGATTTATGCCAGAAATTCCGAATAGCAACCTTTGCCCAGTTAAGTCTTTTGTTTCTTACACTTCAAAGATAAATTCCTCAAACAATAAACTCTGGCAAAAACCCAAGGACAGTTTTTGTAGCGAAGAAAATGTTTGGTTTTGTAACATTACTGTTGGACAGAGATCGTTTTCAAATTTTATGACCAAAATGAGTGCAATATGTGAACTCTCCACTAAGTACACAAACCATAGTGTAAGAGCAACTGGCGCCACTCTGCTTTCAAGATCCATTTTCAACCCAGCCCAGATCATGGCAGTCACTGGGCATAAATCTGTTTCATCACTGGCCGTTTACCAGAGAGTTAGTAGTTCTGAAAAAGTCGCCATGGGACAAGCCATCTCACGTTGTATCGACAAGTCTACTTCAGTTCCTGTTCATCAAAGCCAATCATCGGTCACCATCACAGAGAATGACTCTGATGATGAACTTTTTCGAAACATTGATTTAAGAAATCTTACTTCCAGCAGTGACATCTCTGGTCGTCTGCTTCCGACGTTATTTCAAAACTGACAAATAAACAACTTGACCATAAACATTAGTAACAAAAATTAATATTTTATATACAATATTTGATGAAATTTGTTTTGTTATAAACTTTATTTATTTATTTGGATGCTAAATTGAAATTGTTTGAATTTATTTTTTGAATTAAATTAATTCGAATTTTGATGTTTGACTGAGGCATTGTTGTTTTTATGGTCTTTCTGATCGACTTAAGCTGTCTGCTTTGTACTGTACGTTAAAAAATACTTATGAATGCTTTTTAATTTTGTCATGCAATACAAGACAATTGCTTAAAAATTAACTTACTATGGATCGGTTGATCATCAATTGTTTACTAATATTATGTTGAATGAAATGTTGTTTATATTTAATTTATTCTTTTTTCAAAAATTATCAGTGCAAAAGTTAATATATACCATAATTTTACACTGTTATACTCAGTAACTTTCTAAAAACTATTGCAATCTCTTTAGATAATTTTTTACCCTTTTCCTTTTTCAATTTTAGAACTTGTCATATCGAAAGTTCGTTACTGCATTTCGACCTATCACTAAAAAAAAACTAATCGAATGCGAATCCTGATTGAATGAAAATTTCTAATAAGAACTTCTGCAGGATAAATCCGTTGCACGATCGTCTCGAGATGGGATACGGGATATACAGGGTCAGTAAAAACCGTATTGGTGACGAGGCTTGCCGAGTGTAACAAATACCGTGTAACTAATATGAACACCAATGAACACTTCCATTATCAATACTGAAGTTGAAGAGGAATTGATTTCCCTAGAAGGTAGGCAGGTAGTCATATATTGCTTTCGAAAAATGTTCTATATTTATAGTACTCTTAGCCTACTTAAGTCCATTCGCTTAAACTGCACTCTTTTTTATCATAATGTAGAAACCACTCTCAAGGGAATCTAATTATGTTAGCATGGTTTCTACATGGTAGCAAAAATGGTCCTCAAAAAAAAAAAAAAAACCTATCGAAATTATTTATTTCCTCCAAAAACAGAATCGTCAACAACTGCAACCGATGATAGAATTACCGATCACATTACTAAAACAACAAAAGGTTTCTTCTGTCCTTACTGCAACAAGAAACTAAGCAGCTAAGCTAATCGCACATATCACATGCGGATATGCTCAAACGAAGATCAAACTGGTACGGGTAATAGTAATATCAATGACGAGGACCAGACTGCAGCTATCAACAAAACTGTGTATGATGGTGATGAAGACAACAACAACAACATCAGGTTGGTGCAGACATCCATGAACTGCACGGTAAAAATCTATCGAAGAAAGATGCAAGCAAACAGAGGGAACATCATTCCAATAATTGCTGATTTTAGAGAATTCCTTGATGTTATTCGCTCTAATGATTCCATCAAATTCTATTTTTCTGTCAAACTGCTTTACCATCAGGCCAGGGATCCAAGCAATATCACCAACCCTCATCCACACTTCAAATGTCTACATGTTTCTAGACGATGATACGATGATACCAGAACAAATAGAATCAGCACTAAAGAGGATAATAGACAAGAAGCCTACGAGAGAAATGGTAGTGGATGGGTTGTTGATCAATTGCTCTCTCATACATCCCCTTACCAAAATTCGTGTCATCGAAAAACTCATGTGTAAACGTTGACAACACAGATGAAAGATGTTTTATGTGGGCCATCCTAGCTGCTCTATACTCCTGTGAGAGGAATAGTCAGAGGCATACCCATTATCGTAAGCATGTGAGTAAGTTGAACTTCAAGGGAATCCCCTTCCCTGTCTTGATCAAAGATGTACCCAAATTTGAAGCCCAGAACAACATTTCCGTGCACGTGATTGGATATGAAGATGAGACCTTCTTCCCTCTGTTCGTGAGCAATAACATCGAAGATGGAAAAAAACACGTCAACTTGCTGTACTTCTCCAACGGTGAAGGATCAACTCACTACGCATGGATTAAAGATTTATCCAAACTATTAACTAACCAACTTTCAAACCACGATGGCCGAAAGTATTTTTGTATGTATTGCTTGCATGGTTTTTATAAAAGCTCGGTGCAAATAGAACACACAAAGATTTGTAAACAACATGGCGTGCAGGCTGTGTCTTATCCAAAAAACAATGGTAATAACGATGTAATTTCATTCAATAAAATCGAGCATCAACTGAAACTACCTTTCACAATCTATGCTGACTTCGAATGCTTCCTTGAGAAGATGACAGGGGAAGACGATTCTAACAAGAAAACAAAGAAGAGCAACATCCACAAACCGAGCGGATTCGCTTTACACATTCTTAGCTCAGACCCGCGATTCTACAAAGAACCGTTTGTTTACTTCGAAGAAGACGCAAGAGAAAAGCTTTTGGACAAATTGATAGAGGTGGCTAGTCTTAGAAAGATCTTAGCAAGAAAGATCCCAATGGAAGAGTTGAACAGCAGTCAGAAGAAAAACACAAAGAAACCAAAAATTGCTACATTTGTGGTAAACTATTCCCAAAAGGATGGACCTTCGATCGGAATCAAATCAAAGTCCGCGACCATAACCATGTCACAGGTAGGACCCATTTTTTTCCCATAATTATTCTTCTTAGGCTGACATTTTGAAAGAAATCTTATAACCTTTGTTTTACCTTCAGGAAAATACAGAGGCCCGGCACATTCGATATGCAACCTACAGCTAAGAATAAATCCAAAAAAATATTCCTGTCGTCTTTCATAATCTTAAAGGTTAGTCACTTAATATTATCTGCAATAAAGCCAGAGCATGGAAAGACATTCTGTATCGCACAATCAAGTGAGAAATACATTGGTAAGTTATTTTATTTCTATTATCCACCCCCCCCCCGACTCGTTTTCTTTTCATCTTTCTTTTGCATCCTTATACAATACTGTACTCTTTTTACATTAGGCTTTACAATCGGAGACATCACATTCATCGATTCGTTCCAATTCATGCCTTCGTCAATGGCTAAAGCTCGCTTCGAATCTCGCAAAAGATCAGTTCCATCAAGTCATTCGATATCTGAAGTCAGTAACTTCAAACAACGACGATAACAGTATGAATGTGGCAGGAAACGATACCAGCGGTGACTACAGAGACCATAGGTGTTATGAAGAACCTAACCTCCTCCCTCGGCAAATGAATGAAGTTGAAGAGCGCTTCATCCTTTTGACCAGAAAAGGTATATATAATTACGACTACTTCAATGACATCACGAGGTTTGATGAAACTTAACTTCCACCAAGAGAATCCTTCTACAGCACACTTTCGGATGAGAATGTGAGCGAAAAAGATTACAATCATTCGAAAAATGTAGGGAACAAATTCAAGGTAAAGGCTTTTTGATTTGAAACTTTGATTTTACGAATGAAGTTTCCTGTTTGTTTATGCGTAATAAATGAGAAGGTGAGATGAGATTCCTTATGACGGTGATTTTATTTATTGTTAACATTTTTCTAGATGGAAAGCCTAACGGACTATCATAACTTGATCATGGCTAATGTCTTCGAAGCCTTCCGTAAAAACTGTTTATGGCATTACCAACTAGATCCAGCTCACTATTTCACAGCTCCAGGGATGTCATGGGAAGCAGCTTTGAAAAAGACAGGTATCAATTTGCAACTACTTACCGACCCTGACTAATATCTTTTCGTGGAGAAAGGGATCAAAGGTGGCATATCGATGCTAAAGCAACGTTATGCAAATCTTGAAGATCTTCCGAACTACGACCCGACAACAAAAGATACGCATTTGGTTTATCTTGACGCCAACAACCTTTATGGATGGGGAATGTCCCAATCATTACCCATAGGTAAAAATGTAGTTTCTCTTTTCATGTGGTTTGTTTATTTCAATTCAACTTCATTTTTCTATCTATTTTTCTATCTAACTTTTTGTTTTTTTCTTAGGAAATTTTCAATGGTTAAAGGATGATGAGATTGAGCAATTCGATGTTAGCACAAGTTCAGATGAGTTAGAAGATGGTTTCATCATCGAGTGTGATTTAGGTATAGTAGGGGGAATTTTGTTCGATTTTTTGGAATCGCTTGACTGTTTTGTTAGAAGCACTTGTTATACATTTTTGGAAAGCTAAGGGGTAGGGGAATCGAAATTACTATGTTTCCAATTTTTTTTCGGACACTTTGGTGTGATTTTCGGACAAATATGACGGTCTCAGGCAAAAATCATAGGGTTAAAAATTAATGAAAATTTTAGCTCGAGAAAAAAGAGACCTGTTGTATATTTTTGGAAAGCTCTCAAAAAATTAAGATTAGATATATATTGCAAGTATAGGTGATTTCTGTACCTAACTCGAGATATTAACCCTTGAAAACCGTGTTTTTCAGCCAGAAACAGCTATTTTGTCCAGATTTTGCGCTTTTTGAAGCTCAATATCTCGAGTTAGGTACAGAAATCACCTATACTTGCAATATATCTCTAATCTTAATTTTTTGAGAGCTTTCCAAAAATATACAACAGGTCTCTTTTTTCGCGAGCTAAAATTTTCATTAATTTTTAACCCTATGATTTTTGCCTGAGACCGTCATATTTGTCCGAAAATCACACCAAAGTGTCCGAAAAAAAATTGGAAACATAGTAATTTCGATTCCCCTACCCCTTAGCTTTCCAAAAATGTATAACAAGTGCTTCTAACAAAACAGTCGAGCGATTTTACAAAATGCCCTCTACTAGTAAACGAGGAATGATTTACTCAAAGAATAATAGATATGATGTTCTGAAAGATTGAAGTGACTAAACATAAACTATCGATGAATGTTTTATTTTCGTCGTATTATCATACTATTTCAGATTATCCTGCTATCTTACACGATGCACACTCTGAATATCCACTGGCGCCAGAACGAATGGAAGTTGCAGAAGACATGCTTTCACCAAAACAAAAAGAAATTCTAAGAAATGAGAACACCGAATTCAAAAGTTATCCTAAACTCATACCAAATCTTTTCGATAAAAGAAAGTATGTTCTCCACTACCGTAACCTCAAGTGCTATCTATCATTGGGCATGAAATTGAAATCGGTAAGAAATGTTTTTCAAAGGCTATTTAGTATGAATGTATGCATGTGGTTGTAGTATTGGTGGTGATTAAATAGTGTATATAACCATATCATTATTAAATATTTTTCAGATTTCAGGAATCCTCACATTCAAGCAATCCAAGTGGTTGAAGCCACACATCGAGTACAATACAATTCAAAGAAGTCAATCGACCAATGATTTTGAGAAAGACTTCTTTAAGTGAGTCTAGGTAATGTTCTAGTTGGTGAGTTGGGGAGTTGGGGAGTTGCTAATTTCGAGTTGGGAAGTTCGTAAAACTTTACGGCGACCGAAAATTTTCTAATCTAAACTATTGTAGCCCAAAAGTACAAATTTCAAATTAGCCAGTATCAAACATATTATTGACTTTAAGATCATGAAAATGGTAAGGTGCTGGCTAGCAACGCCAAAATACTTAGTACTGTTATGTCATTGTCATAATGCTGACAACATGACACGTTCTTGTAAAAATATTGACAAAATCTTTAATACAATGATTGTCAAACTAATTCCCCAAAAAATATTGATCATACTGCAAGTGATGCTTATTGTATAAAAGGATATAAGTTGACAGTCATCAGCCTCACAAAATTCGTAGAGATAGCTTATAGAGCTAGAAAAATAATGACACTTTCTTTTGTCATTTTATCATTGGAATTATCAATCATTATAAAATACAATGGTTTTAAAGTCACTTTAACCAAAAATTATATTTATACTCAATGTGATGCAGGAAATATAAATGGATATGAATTGACAGTAGAAAATAGCTTTACATGCTCTCAGCGCACCTGTTTAAGGCAAATAAGCATATTACAGGTGGTATATGTATTATACGTATCATATGTGTTATATATTACTCTCATATTACATTTACTTTCAAAATCGTACTTTTGATGTATGTTATTCTTTTTCGGTAGCCGGTAATTTTTTAACTCCCCAACTCGAAACTAGCAACTCCCTAACTCGCAACTAGAATAGTTTCCAAACTCTCTTTAAGTTAATGAATAACTCAATGTTTTAGAAGACCACTCGTTCGGAAAGGGTTAAGCAGGTTTGTATTCTAAGGAAGAATTTAATGAGACATGATAATAGGGGTTTTAGCTTGATGGGTGAAATAATGCACGCTGTAAGCGTGCCTTTTAAACGATTATGACGATCTACATTGTTACGGTCCGATTTTGTTGAGGGATCGCTACTTATCACTACAAATTAATATATTAATACGTGTATACTTCAGAAAAGAATCCGTGAAAAATTGAAAACAGCATAGAATAAAAAGTGCATTTTATTTGTAATACCATTTGGATTGCGTTTTCTTTTGTTAAATTAATGCTTAGATTGGAAAAGTTATTTTCAATGCGTTTAGAAAATTTAAGGACAAATGCATTTTATTTGTAAAAGCAACTGAATTGCATTTTATTTTCGTGAATCCGTGGTTACATTAAAAATATAATTTTGATACATTTAGAAATCTAATAGAAAACGTATTTATTTAAAACAGCATTTGAAATGTATTTTCTTTCTTCAGGTTCAACGTAATCATTGACTATGCATTTTCTATATATTACAAAATCTAGTTTGGAAATACATTTTGATATTCAATGAATTAGAAATAAATCAAAGTTTTCAGTGCAGAATTTTATTCTCTTTTAAGGCATTTTCTATTCGTTTTCAACGGAATACGAGCATTTAGTTTCTGTAAGGGCTTTCTGGATGACTTATCACCAGCCCAATCAGCATCGGTGTAGGCTGATAATTCAACGTTTCTCGATTTCGACGAAACATAAACTAAAAAATGATCCAAAGTTCCTTGGATGTAGCGAAATACGCGTTTAACACCTTTCCAGTGTTCTTCACTTGGATGGGACATGTATTATTATTGCTTATCGAGCCTACATGGAAACTTTATTGAATTATGGAGACGAAGCTAAAAATACATCTCTAAGCATGGGGTTGTATACTAAAGATGTGGCATCAAAATTGGAGGTAGTAAAAACTGGAAGTGGGAATAAAGGTCTTGATGAGCGAAATGCGTACACAGTAAATAGTCAAATTGTAACGATTTATGGTCGACCCCACATTGACTTAGCTCACCAAGGCAAATTAATAGTAAACGGACTACCAATTGAAATTACACTACGTCGACAGAAAGATACGTTTTCATTGTTATCAAGCGATGACAATCCAAGTTATAAGTTCAAGCTTGTAGATCTTATCCTATGCGTCAAAAATATTGAACTCACTCCTCAAAGATTTCGTCAGATACAGCAAAATCTCGAGAAAGAATCCATTGTGTACCCAATAAATCGAGTGAGCATCAAGACACGTTCGATACCCGTAGGACTCGGAAGTATGAATTGGGAAAATTGCATCATGGGACAAATGCCTAACAGAGTGATTATTGGAATTTTTGAGAATGGTTCATTTAATGGATCTTATAAGAAAAACCCTTACAATTTCCAACACTTCAACGTATCAAATATTGGTGTTTATGTTATTGGTGAATCGCTACCTGGAAATCCAATGAAATTCAACTTTTAACGATGAGCCGTCGAGTTCTGTTGGTAATCATTGGGTTTTGCTGTATTTTGACCAATAATTTTTTTCGATTCATTTGGATGACCGCCGAAATTTTTCGGTATTCAAAAGAAGATAACATATTTGCTGAAGCAGAAAAGACGAAGTTTTCATTATTCAGCACAACGGTTTCAGGATATTTTCACACAAACATGTGGTGGGTTCGTCTTATTTGTTGCCTTTCATCTCGCGCGCAATCAAAGTTTTCGAAAAGTGATGAATTGATTTCGGGATAATGACACAAGACACAATGAGACTTTGGTGCGAAAGTTTATGAAGAAAGTATAGGGCTTCACATTTGACGGCTGGTAATTTTTTTTTTGTTGATAGTTAGAGTGAAAGAAATGTATTACTATATTAATTACTTGCAATTTCAAACTTTTTATAAATTCAATACAATCCATTTAGTAATAATGATTTTGAAAGAATGATAAATAAAATTACCATTGTTCCATTCATTCTGATTTTGGAAATTTCAAACTTAGCGAAACAAAATAATGATATTATTTCGATCACATGAGGAGTGGTATCATTCAAAGACATCAAATAAAATGTGCAGAAAATAAAAAGAATTCCGATCCATATTTTGTATATCGTGCGGAATAAACCGAAAATGAGGTACATATAAATAAATAGAGTTAAGATTATTTTATATCATCTTCAGAAAGATTGACTTCATCAATTCAACATGAATTCAGAAATTCAAATCGTTGAGTCTTCAAAGCAAGAAGAGCAAGAAAAAGTTAGCTACTTGTTCGAAGAAATTATTAATTCTCTAACTATATTTTTCAGGGTGAGCATTTAACTCACCTCATTTATTGGTCAATAGTAAACAATTGCTATGCGATATTGATGTTACATTTATGGAATTTCAATTCCTACGAGGACAGATTCGCATCTAAACAAGACCACGATGAGGACATTATAGGAAGAAGATTGTGCTGTGTGATTGTGTGTGTGATTGTTCATTGAGCTTGGGAAAAGGGAGAACAACAACAAGGTGGCGTAAGACAATGTGCAGAGGATAAGCTGTTGTACGATAAATAGGTATGTATCAAGTAAGATTTCTTTTGAAGAGCTATCAGAAATTTTTCTTCCTATAAACTACAAGAAAAAAAAATACTGTTTGAGGTTGTTGTGTTTTTTAATTATCATTGTTATTCAAAATTTTATTAAATGCAACTATTTTTTCCACTCGTTTAATTAATACTGGTCTGGGAAATGTAAAGTGTAATAGATCCAATCTGATGAAATTTTATTCTTTTGATTTTCCTTTCAAAAAAAGATGATATACAGCAAAAAAGAAATAACAATTTAAATTCTTCTTGCTATATTTTCAGATTGAAGGGTGAAGACGAAATCATGGACAGCAACAGCGACGGGGCGTCTACAATCTGTTTTACCATAAAGGCGAATACCATATTTGATGGGTGTGGGTGTCTCGGTTGTTGTATCAAATGTGCTGAATCGTTGGAATTCAATAGATGTCCACACTGTCAGACATGGTTTAGCACTTACAAAAGGATTTATCACAAATAAGGTAAAGCACGGTAAGAGTTAATTTTTCAAACTACACTGACAGCATGATTCACCGATCTAATACTCGATATGATATTCTCGATAGGGTAATGTTGAGATGGTATTATACTTATGTTATTACACAGTGACTTGACATTGAGAAGAAAATTTCTTTAAGCTAAGAGAGGCAAAGCAATATTTAGATCGATTTAAATGATTTTGTTTTTATATATTTTTCTCAGATAAAGGGTTGAATCATGTCTCTTTCAAAATGAAGCTTTTATATGAAAATTTTATGTGATTTTGCAAATGAGTAAATAACTCACTTACTCACATTTACTCATGAGTAAATAACTCGCTTACTCACATTTACTCATGAGTAAATAACTCGCTTACTCACATTTACTCATGAGTAAATAACTTGCTTACTTTGGCGGGAACTAATTTTGGCGAGCGGCGAAAATCTTAAAACAATTTAATTTTGGCGGGAACTTATTTTGGCGAATGACAGCGTAAATCTGTTCTATTTTGCCTTTTTTTGAGCAATTTTGATGAATTTCAGGGGTTATCTAGGCAAGGAAACAAAGAATTTAATTTTGGCGAGAACTTATTTTGGCGAGTGAGCAAAATTTTAATTTTGCGCCAAAATTAGTTCCCGCCAAAATAAGTTCCCTCAAGGATTATTAAATGTTTATTTAGTATATTCCAACTAATTGTTAAGTATCTTTAATTAGATAATTTTTAAGAAGAAAACCAACCATTCATTTTCATCCAAGCAGGTGACTTAAGATGGAGGTTTTTTCAAGATTGTCCCTAACAAACAGGTGATTTTCTTTGTCTTGTGAACTGTATAAATTTCCATGTAATTTGATTTCCACTTCACCAGATCTGTTCTACAGTCACAATGGTTTTTTTCACTTTGCAGACATTGTCTTTGCCATTTGCTCTTTTGTAAAGTTGCAACAACTACCCCACTTAGTGGTGTGGACGTTCAAAAACAAAAAGTATCGAGAGTTGAGAAACTTTTTGGAAATAAATTCCTACTGCACCTTATTAAGGGAGGAAATGCAGCAGGGAACAATGATGATGTTCCTAGAGTTGAGGCAGCAAGAAGGAGAAGAAGGTGGTGTGCGTCGGTGGGCAAAGAGAATCTTATTAGACTTTAATTGTACGTGTGGGATCTGTCGATGGTAAGTTTATTTTCTTTTTCTTTGTCCTTCTTTTTCTCTTCTCTTTTTCGTTTTAAATAATTTTATTTACCTCAGACTGGCTTGTTCTTCACTTTTAACAATTAACAATTGAAGACTTTAAACTTTAAACTTTAATCTACTTTGTTTTATTTGCATTATTTAGGAGTTCAGATGATGTTTGATGTCAGCGCTGTCTTCTAAATTGTTCTTAGGTATTCAAGCTTTAACTTAAAACATTCTCACAATTTCTTTTATTTCCCAGGCTCAGAGACGAGGATGGATCAACGGATCCCACAAAATGCTTGATATGCACGACGAACGAACGAAACGCTGTCCTGAGTGGGTGTGGGGATTTGTCATGGATGTGCAAGTATGCTGTTGATGTTGGATAAAAAGTGCCTTACTTGTAGAACCCCATTTACATCCATTAAGAAATTGTTTTATCAATAAAATAAACAATTTACATACATAAAATTGATTTGATTTTGTCTTTTTCTTTCTTTCCTTTCAATTACTGTAAATATTTTACAAGATATTTCAAACATCTACATCAGGATTTGAAAATAAAATTTAATACTTTTCAACATTAAATTCGTTAATTTCCATACGAGGTCAACAATACGTTTTGTCATCGACTTGTAGTGGATAGGGATTGTGAGTTTCAAAGAAATATATTTCTTAATCGATGCCTAGAGGAAGACAAGCTATGCAAGAAATCAGTTGCGAAAATCGTAAAGGAAATGAAAGAGGTAGGAATTGTTAAGAAATATTTCTGAAAATGGTTACCTAAAAATAATGTTTTTGAATCTGGAAATTCTTTCTTCCTTCCGTTTACTAATGAGCCATCAGGGGGCACATCTTTTTAGAGCGCCGAATCGAAAGTCTTAAACCAATGGCGATGTGAATTATAAACAAGTGATTAATATTATATTCTTGTGAATTTTATGTAGCGTTTATAACCTTTTTTGTCCAGAGTTTAATCCTCTAAATGAGGAACAGGGGGATATTTTACTGCCATTGCATTTAACGTTGTGGAAAATCCCCTTACCTAATTCTAAATTTTGAATACAGTATATAGCCCACAAAACGGCAATTCAAATTGAAATCTTTATAGTGAATTCAGGTAATAGCTAAAACGTTTAAAATTATAACAATTAAGCTTCAACATGTCTTGTTGCTGCTTTCCCAGATTATAATTTTCTTAAAATGCGTATTGGAAAACGCAACAAAAAAACAAAATGTAGAATTAGACTGAATTGTAAAGATATTTCATTTATTTTAATTTGTTGATGAATATTTTGTTTTTATTCATTTGTCGTTGTCTAAAAATGAATTGTTTTACGTTAGAGTAAGATCGAATGTGAATGGAGAAACAGACACATCTGTTCCTTTTTCATAAAGTTATAATTATGAATTTGTTTTTTATCTGAGTTGAGTTCTATTTGATTTAAACAAAATGATCACCATATAAATAATATGTAATCAAACATAAAAAACTTTCAAAATAATATATAATTATTTAAAGATAGATTTACAAAAAGATAACTAACGATTTTCAACACTGAAGTGATTAACATCGTTCTTTTTTAAATAATTTTAAATTGTTTGAACATGTTCAAATGATAATCTAAATATAAAAAACTTTCAAAACGAAGTACCGTTTTCAAAGAGATAACTAACAATTTTCAACACTGAAGTGATTAACATCGTTCCCTTAAAAAAAAATATTTTTAAACTGTTTTAAAATGATCACCATATAAATGATATGTAATCAAATATAAAAAACCTTCAAAAATAGTATATTCAAAGATAGATTTACAAAGAAGATAACCAACGAAGTGATTAACATCGTTCATTTTAGAAAGAATAACATTAAAAAAATGTTTCACCATATAAAAAATTCAAAATCACCTTTAAATTTTGAAAATCATAATGAAACACAACACACATTTTCTTAAATATATTTTGATTATTGCTTACACATCTGATGACTTTTTATGTTTCAAAAACAGTTTTTTACAATAAGATGCCTTAAAAAAGTATAGTAAAAGAAAACCAAACGCGATTTTCAGCTGTCAACCTTTCTGCACGAAGTATATAAACTGAATGTGACATACTCAGTTGAAGGATAAAATAAGATCTAAATCATAATGTGTATCTTTGCATTTATATATGAATACAATTATCTTGACGAGCGATTTGTATGTTTTTAGTGGTTGGCCTTACTAGGCCCTTTTCCACTATTTAGTAATTGAGGTGTACAACACTCAATGTAGGAAGAGGTTAAGTAGAAAGAATTGGTAGGTGGATAGTATGTAATAGGTTTGGATTGTGAATAGATTTTGGATACTATGTGACATGTCGTTAGAAGGTGTTTAGGTCTTTTATGACAGAAGAGGAGGGGTTTTGGTGTGTGTGGATGAAAATGTAGATTTTTATTTGATTTTAGACATGGATCTTATGATGAAGAAAGTTATGATTGTCAGAGGTGTTTTGGCTTAAGAAGCAGAGATAAAGATAATAGGTGTGTGTGCATGAAGAAGAAGATTTTTTTTGACATCGATAACTTTTTTTTTTTTTTTTTTATGGGTTGTGACTAGAGATAACTTCATGAGGAGTTAAGAGACGATCAAAGCCATTGAAGAACACTTCGTTGATGTGATAGACGTTGTGTTTTGGGATTTGTTTTGGCCTGAGTTAGCCAAGATTTAGCTAAGTTTTTTATTCTGTGATTGATTGATATGACTCTGCTGGAGTCTTGGAGAGTGGAGATTCTAGTGTATCTAGATTGATTGGTAATAATTCTTAGACATTTGTTTTGAAAGATTTCAAGTTTGTTTTGGTTTGATTTAGAGAGATTACATAGCATGGATGAACCATATTCGAATATTGGCCTGATGAGTAAGATGTAGGCTTTACGTTTGGCATTTAGATTGAAGTTTAGGTTGTTCATTCGAATGAGGTAATCGAGTTTTAGATGAGCTTGAATAATCTTTTTTGTGATGTGAGAGTTGAAAGAGAGATGGGTATCTAGTAACATGCCAAGAAATTTGGTTTCAGTCTTTCTGGTGATTTGATTGTTTTCGATGGTGTATGCTGTATTGGCATGAATACCTTTACAAATGCTAAGAATGATTGTTTTTTTAATGTTTATTTTCATTCTCCACTTATTGCACCAGATCAGTATATCATTAATCAGTTTTTGGAGATGAGGATTAGCTTTGGCAACTCGTTTGTCACCTTTGTGGAGTTGTGCCATAAGGGCTAGATCGTCTGCAAACTTGGATTGTTTGACTTTAGGATTGGTGGGTATGTCCACGACGAAGAGGATGAATAGAAGTGGGCTGAGACAGCTCCCTTGTGGGACACCGTTCTCAGGAGTGAAGATTGTGCTCTTTTGGTTTCCATTTTGGATAAAACACCTTCTATTCTCTAAGAAACTTTTGACCATAAATAGATCCTCGTCAGGCATTCTGAGGGCTTTCAATTTGTATAGGAGGCCTTTATGCCAGACCTTATCAAATGCTTTTTCGAAGTCTATGAATATTGTATCGGTTTGATGGTTTCTGTTGAAGCCTTCATAACAGAATTGGATGAGTTGGTATAGTTGATCATTAGTGGATCTTTTGTTCCTGAAGCCTGCTTGGTTAAGATCAATTTTGTTGTTGTCTTCAGCCCAGAATCTGATTATATCTGCTATAAGGGATTCAAAGATCTTACCAAGCTGGTTGAGTAGAGAAATAGGTCTATAGTTTGAAGGATCTTGTTTATTGTCTTTTTTGTGTAACATTTTGATTCTGGCAATCTTCCAGTTGTCTGGAAAGAAACCATAGTTATAACAAGAATTAAAGATGATGTAGAGAAGATCTGTCAGCGAAGGTTCGAGGTACTTTATAAGTATGTTTGTCACTCCATCTGTTCCTGGTGACTTTTTGTTCTTTAGTTTTTTAATTTTTTTTCGTATTTCAGCTTTCTCGATGAAGATTTGTATAGGCTTGTGATAGTTGTTGAAAGAGTTATACCAGCGATCGACAGTATTTTCATGCTCAATGTCGTGTACTGGGTTACCTTTAAAGATACTTTCTTGGTTCTTCCTAAAAACCTCAGCAATATCAAATTCAGATGTTTTGGTAGAGTTATCTGAGGGATCTGTGATATGTGAGATGATATCTACTTTTTTCTTTCTGAAAAGATTGTTGAAGGATTTCCAGGATTTTCTGGTGTCTCCTGATTGAATGTTGTTTATTTGTTTGAGAAGTTTTCTTTGTTCTGACTGTTGGATGTCTCGTTTGATCTCCTTAGAGATTCTATTGACATTTCTTTTGTCAATAGCGTTTCTCGTTCTTTTAAAGATTTTAATAAGTTTTCTTTTTTCCTTTATTTTATCTCTGATGTTTTTACTCAGTCCCTGGTTACTAGTGGTTATGGTTTTTGTTGGTATTTCGTTTTGGATGTCTGTTATGGTAGACTCGATACTAGTGATAAGGTTACATAGCCCTTGTCTAGAAAGATCATCGGTATTCAGAGATGAAAGACGACGATTGGTCTCTGTCCAATCTACTTGGTGGTATAGTGGAATATTTCTGGTGAATTTGGGTTTAGAGAGACTAGCGTCGATTTTGAATAAAATAGGGAAGTGGTCACTTCCTATATCTTCAAGTTGAGTAGGTGAAACAGATTTGATATATCTATGTCTAGATTTCCAGAGTGCTAAGTCGATCATGCTTTCGTTATGAGGAGGAGTATGGCTTTTGAAAGTTGGTTTATCGTGGAAAGATGTGGATATGTTATCACTAGTGATAAGGTCAAAAAGTTTTCTTCCTCCTGGGTTTTCTGATGGGTCTCCCCATGCTCTGTGTTTACAGTTAAGGTCTCCTACTAGAATAGATGTATCAGTGAGTAGTTTCGAAATTTCTATGTCCAAGTTCTCTGTTTTGGGGTTATAGTATGAGATGAGTTCTAATGGTTTGTCATCATGAATGAACTTAGAAATTATATATTCGTTCTTTTTCAGAGTGGCCACCTTTTCAGTTTTTGAGTGTTTGATAGTGTCTCTGAATGCTAAGATGATTCCCCCATGACAGTTCATGGGTCTTCGAAAGTCTTTTACCTTGTATCCTTCGAAATCTATTTTGGAGGTCTATTTATATAGAGAAAGGTTTCCTGAATCGATATAAAATCAGGGTTGTGGGTTTGAATGAGATCTAGTAGTTGTGTTTTTTTTGATTGGATACCTTGGATATTTAAATGAAGTATGGTAAGGATCATGATGGTAAAATATCCGAATTGCTGAGAATATGGAGATATTATGCAGATGAATTGTTTCTAGCTCGTGCAGGCTTTTTGACGAAGCCACAGTTGGCCATTAGTTGGTCTAAACTGTTTGTTTCAAGTTGTCTACTATACAGAGCAGAGATGTAGGATTTAAGCTTTGTCTGTGCTTTTGTTTCATCGTTGCAGTTTCTGGCAAGGTTCCAGATACCTATAGAGAGAGTCATAAGAGCTTCTGGTAGTTCCTTTAATTGAGAATGTTGGTTTTGAGTCTCTAGTAGAGTAAGCTTGTCTTCAAGTTGATTTATTTTATTGACTTGGTCTTGCAGATTTTTGTTCTCTTTTTTTAGGTTATTGTTTTCTTCTTCTAAGGCTTTAATTTTCTCCTCTAGACTGGTGATTGTCTGGGAGTTTTTGTTGATGTTGGATTGGTTATCTTTGGAAATTTTAGTGATATTAGCATAGGAAGATGTGGACGTATCAGAAGTCATATGGTTTACTGCTTGAGCAAGGTCTTTGATTTTTCTATTTTGTTTTGCTTCTTTCTGTTGAAGAAAAGCTTTTTCCATTTCATCTCTATAGGAAGGGCATCCTTTGTAATAAGTACTATGGTTGCCTTTACAGTTAAGACATTTTTTGGTTTTTGTCTTTTGGGCATGATGGTCTAGAGCAATCCTTTTTATGGCAATCTGTGCAAATTTTTTCTTCACAAGAATTGTGTTTAAAGGAATGACAGGATTTGCATCTAAAGATGTAATTCGATAAAGGGTCATACTGTTTGGCATAAGCAACTTCGTGGTTTATAGGAATTCGTTTGTCTACATGAGATTTGCATTCAAGGTCTTTTGTTGTGAATACTATGGTGCTGTTGTATGTTCGTTCAATATGAAGGATTTCAGTTTCTAGGGTGGTTTCTATTGAGGTTTTAATGTCTGAGATGTCAATTTCTTTGTTTACTTTCATTAGGCAATAGGAATTGTGATCGATAAAGTTTTTAGTAAGCGTGCATTTAATATAGTCATACATCCAGTTTTCTTTCGATAAAACTTTTTGGATATCTTTGCGGTAAATTTTAAGAGTAGTTCCTTGTTTTAGGTCTCTAGCATTAATGATTAGTGCATTTTTGGAGAGCTCATTAAATAGTTCTGTTGTATCTTGCGTGCATTATATCATTCTTGTATCTCGTGTGTATAAATATTGTTGGTTCAGTGTTTGGTTTTGTTTTTGTTGTTGTTTCGTTTTCAGTTGGAGATTGAAGAGGCCTTTTTTGTTGTTGTGTGTTTGGGGGTGGGGTTTGGGGGTTTGCTGTTGCAGGCATGCTGCCAGAGAGTCAGGGTGACTCAGCCTGGGTGGTTTTGATGACCTAACCTAACCCTAACCTTAACCCTAACCCTAACCTAAACCCTACTTGTGGTTTTTTCCAAACGGTTTTTTCCAAACGGAAGAAAGAAAGACGTGAATTTATGGCTTAATTAGACGCTTTCAACACTTAAGTGATTAACGCATCCACGAAGAAAAAGACGAGTCTCAGTCTATGTCCGGTTTCGACACTTAAGTGATTAACCCGGCCCGGTAGAAGAAAAAGATTTTTCAAACAATAACTTGATAAATTTTTCTGGAAGTAAACTTCCAGAGGGTTAGATTTTTGAGATCTAAACCTTGTACCCGTCGAGGTCATGTAGGTTTTCTCCGGTACCTTCAGTCACAGTCAAAAGTCCGAGGATCTTATGACGGAGGGTGTTAGTCTCAGACTGAGGTAACGTTTACTCGCCACGTTTGTCCGCACTAGAAACTCGTTTGTCCGCAATTCGTTTGTCCGCACTATACGTTTGTCTACACCACTGATAATTGATAGTTTGTTTTACCAAGACTTCTGTTCGCCTTGGTGTCCAAACACCAATTGTCCAAACATACAATTATCTTGATCTCTAGTGTAAATTAAATATAATTTAGAATTAAATAGGTAGCAGCAAAAATAAAGTTGTTTAATTACAATTAATTATATGATTACAACATCATTATGAGAAAATAATTAAAATAACCTACTAACTTACTGTGATTACTCACCAAAAGTGTGAAGGTTAAACCTTTACTGACAAACACTGTGTGCGTGTACTTTACAAGAACTCTTCCAAATATTCCTCCAAAACTTTACTCCGATTACCTTAATAAATATTTAGCCCTAATCTTTCAAATCCTTTATGAACTTGCTAACTTGCTTTCACGGGTACCAAAATCTTTTTGTTCGTTCAAAATATATTTTCTTTCTTAAATCCAATACTTTAAAGAAATAAACACCCCATTCTCACAGACCCTGTAGGATTTTTTTTAATTGGGGTAAAATATTGGACTGAAACTCGGGTGCACTGCATAGTTGCTAAGTGTCCCGCATCCTGCGGGATACGTACGCAAATCGACTTTTTGTCCCACTGTACTCCTGCATCTCCTGTGTGTCCCGCATTTTCAAATATTTATAATAATTGCACTGAAAGTTACACAAAAATGACAAAATACAACTATAAGCATGAGGAAGATGATTGATAAATGACAAAAAAAAAATTAGACATGTTTTTGTGATTTTCCTATCAAATCAGTGTTGACAAATTTTCTTACAGCCCTCAAACTCGATATTTTGCTCGCTTCGCTCTCACCTTGTCCTGCATTCAATATTTCGAGACTTATTTGGCAACTATGCGGTGGGGATTTAAATTCTTTTGTTTTCAAGTCAGAAAATTCAGTACTGATGGAAAAAATAGCATAATATTTTGCAATGAGGATTGGTTTATTTGATTACTTTCAGTGGGGACAAAAATTAGAGTATAAATTTACACAGGGACGATTTTTTGGCCGATTTGTTCAGTGGGAAGGGGTCCCAGTGGATCTGTGAGAAGGGGGTGTAAATAAGATTATAAAATTGCCTTATCATTTCTTTTGTCTTTTCATATTTTTGGCTATTAAGGTCACCCATACATGAGTTACTGTAGAATTGCTCGTCGCACGGCCACTTTTTTTCGTTAACTTTCATGGGATCAAAGCAAAAGCTTCGCAAATATCTAATTCGAAATCCATATACACGTTTTTTATATTATAATAAACTATATAAGAATATAAGGCTAAAATATTAAGAACAAGTTAAGAACATTTTTAGGCTCAAAACTTAAAAAATTAAGAACATCCGAAGGCTTCAAAAAATTTGGATGTTCTTATAATAAAAACGTGTATTGCGAATTTTTCTTTTTATTAATTCGAAAGATTTTTCATTCTTATTCAAAAGATTTCTCTTTTTGTTTATTCAAAAGATCTATCTAGCAAGTTTTTTCGACGCTTTTAAGCTTGTCGCTCGCTTTGTTTACTTGATATTTTTTCGCGTGCGTAGTTTAGTTCGAAACCTGTATATTAACTTGTAATACCTAAGTATATACTTATTTTCACAACCAAAATTTTAATCATAAGGGCTAGAAAATTCTCATCGATACACGTATGTTAGGAAAGTTAAAAAAGAATTAGCAGATTAATGTAAAAAGAGTCACTAAAAAACGTCGAGTAAAGCTGATTGGCTGAAAACTGAAGACATAAGCATACTTTTTTTTCAAAATGTGCAGAGTACTTTAGGCGTACAAACCTTTGCGAGCAGAAACTTTCGCGAGGACGAAAAATCGCGAAATTCACGACATTTACTTGAATCAAGACGTAAAATTGAGAATTTTCACTTGAAATAATGGCTTAGAGGGACAAATACTTCTTGGATTGGCTTGAAACATTTGGCCGTTCCTAGAATTTCTAAAGACATTTACTTTTGCGAAAAGGGTCAAAATTCGCCAAAATTGCGAAAGTTTCTGCTCGCAAAGGTTTGTACGCAAAAAGTATGAGGGTATCTTTGCATGTCTCAGCAAATCAGAGCTTTACTCGAAACTTTTTCGCGACTTTTTTACATGAATCTGATAATAGGTAACACGTGTATATTGTGTGACTACAGAAAACGGGACGGCGAAAAAGGAAACACAAAAATTACTTAAAACATAACCCCAAAAATAACCGAAGCTCCCATGAGCAAAGTTTATTTTATTTTGAAAATGAATGAAAAGTTTTTCAATGAAGAATAGTGTTTGGATATACACGTTTTTTTTATTAGAACACCTAAAATTTGTCTGAGCCTGGATGTGCTTATTTTTGTGCATTTTTTTAAGTGCACTTAAAATTGGTAAATTTTGGACAATATTTGACTCGCGATTTTAGAAAATCCAACCCTAAGTTCGGTTAAAACTGCTTGAAAAGAGGAAAAAATTGTAGTTTCTTGTCATTTTTTTTCCAAAATAGTCTGGGCATGTTCTTATGATGTTCTTAATTTGTCGACGAATTTCAGCCTCAATGTTCTTATAAACTGGGTTCTAATAAAAAATAAAACGTGTAATACACCTTTCCCGAGTTTATTTCGACTTTTTGAAAAACGCTATTCCAAAACCCTGCTATAATTGCATTTTAAGGACTCTGGCAATAGTCAAAAGATCGGTTACGAGATTTGAAGATAAAATTTTTGTTTTGAGTTCCTTGACATTTTTAACAAAAAATTGTCTTTATGAGTTGTTTCTGAAATTATTCTATCAAGAGTAATTAGCAATTTAATTACAAATATTACGTTATGAACCTTAAAAAGACGTTAATAAAACCCTCTTTTACAAAAAGTGCTAAGTTTTAATGGATAATTAACCTATTTGTTTCGATTTTCTTTAATTGTCTGCAAATGATTGAACTATCTAAAAATTTTCGGAAAATTTTTCTAAATTGATGTTTCAAAAGTTTTGACTCTTTTTGTACGAAAATTTGAGATGAAAAATTAGTCAAAAAACACTATTTTCCAGATTTTGAGACCAAGAAGCGTTTACAAAAATTTTCCGAAAATGCATTTTTAGTTTGGTTAAAGATACACCATCTAGTGCAAAAAAAAATTCAAAATCTTTTTTCTTTGCCGAAAATAAGCTCCTCAAAGCTGAATTGCTTGTCTTTGCAAATATCTTCATTTTCTTCTTCATCAAATTTTTCCAATGCAATTTTTGCAGTTTCAGATTTTAAGTGGGTGTAAATAATAATTATAGAAATGCGTTAGGGAATAAAAAAGTTTTCACTCTGATTTTTTAATTAAATTAAGTCTAATTAGTTCATAATTTCAATAGTTTTGCAAATCACCGCACACCCAAGCGTATTACTCTAAGATACACGAGGGAGGGGGTTGAAAAAATTTTCAAATTAACAATAATCAAATCACCAGATTAAAACTTTTGGTACAAAAATCACGGGCACACCCCCAAAATATTGGTCAATTTGTTTTTCCCGATATGTACTAATTATTGCATGACTTCAAATGCAATAAAAAAGTCTTTCCAATTTTATCCATTTTTTGTTTAGTTTCTATCCCCCGCCCTCTCCTCACCATCGCTTCCGGTTTCACATTCTTTTGTCTTTTCGAAAGTAGAACATTCGAATAAACTTTTCGAACAAAAAACATTCGAAATGGGTTTTGAAAAAAGAACTCGCTCAGGAACAAATTATCAAAACATAACAAGAAGATGGCCAAAATATTTTCGGTAATTTCTAGAGATGTTTTTTTATAAACTCTTACACTGTTGTGGTTTTAATGTTCTAGAAAATTATCAGGTGTTGTTTAGGCGTACAATATAGTAGTGCATCTTGGTTGCACTTTTGATTTATTTGGAATGAATGAATTTTCGGTGAAAGTAAGAAAAAATCACATAATCGAAACGTAAGTCATTGAATTTTTCAACCACCTACAAATTCCTGATAAACAGTAAGTCCTAGAAAATGAATCAAAACATAAAATTTTACACTTTTACAAGTGTGCTTCAAATTGATCTCAAATTCGATTATCAATTCCATAATCGAAATTCGATTATCAATTCCATATCGAAATTCGATTAGAATATGGAGAAATTCGAGTATTTAAAGCGAAATTCGAGTATTTAAGCGAAATATTTTTCTCAAATACTCGAATTAATTCGCTTAAATAATCGAATTATTTCGCTTAAATAATCGAATTTTATGTATTAAATAAGCAACTATTTCGATTAAATTCGATTAAATAATCGCTTTTATTTTTGAGAAGATCCCTTAGACGAGGATAGATCAGGAAAATCGAAAAATGCTTGAATGTTTGATTGGTGGTCGTGCTTAATCAGCATTCTTGCATAAACCTTATATTAGGATAGAAAGGAACTAGTGGTCGTGCTAGTATTTTTGAAATCATATTAGATATTTCGATCCAATCAGAAGCTCTCTGGTAGGCTTTTATACTCTGCGTGACAAGTCCAATCGCCGTTTCCAGTTTAACTCGATCGANCTTACTCTCGGGTAACTAATAACCGGGGATCGGAATAAGCGGAGGGGGGGGGTTGAAAAAATCTCAAAACTTAATAAGCAAGGGGGGGATTGGAATAAAAATGTCCTGGGTGGAAAATTTTGGAAAAGGAGGCTACTGCAGCAGAATTTTCAAAAACATTTTCCAAAAATATAATAATCGGGGGGGGGGGGGGGGGTGGAATAAGAATGTCCTGGATGGAAATTTTCGAAAGATTTATTAGCGGGGGAGACGGCTATTAGGTACCCCAGCAACTGGGAACTTTGTTTTCATTTGTCTATCTTTTGCTCACACTCTCGATTTCTTATAGCTTTGAACTTCATTCTAGCCCAAGCAATCAAAATCTCTAGCCGCTTAAGAACCTCCCTCATCTTATCTGTCTCCTTGTCAAAATGGTGATATCATACATAAATGATATATAGGTGATCTGATGCGCTGACAGCTGCCATTAAGCTCTGTTCCTCTCAAGATAAGTTCCATAGCAAGAATAAAACAAACGGGAGAAATAGTACAACCTGCAGGGATCCCAACCTATAATCTTTGCCATTCTGTTGTGAATGATCTTGTCGTGAAACGCATGACAAATTCATCATCAAATCAACAATCTCATCGGGGATCCAGAAATATCTCATTGAATACTCCAGCACCTTGTGGGGCACTAACCAAAAAGCATTTGCTGGAATGCACGCTTTATGAACGGTTTCATTGCTGAACTCAATTCTAATGAGGAAAATCCTGACCCTTTTAGCCAGGATACCAATTCCGTGTTACCCAGTGCGAAATGTCTGTTCTGAGTAATTGATTTGGCGTCCGCTTCTTTAGGAATATAAATTCCTCTTCTGTGTGTGCTCGTGGCTGATGAATTTCTTATCTCACGCCTTCTTCAGGATTAGGAAGAGCCACTTAACAAGTTTCGGAAATCTCTTATAAACTTTGTAAGGTACATCATCTTGTCATGGCAAGTTCTATATATCTATATATTTTAAGTCAACGTTCTTTTCTTTTGAATTCGCATTACCCAAGCATAGTAGATTCTAAATTTGAATGGAATTAACCTTGACCGGTGGATACGCATGCGTTAAGAGTAAAAAGCTGTTTAAAAACTAAGAAAAACGCTGGTGCTTGCAACAAAACTAGACGAGGATAGTTCAGGAAAAATGAAAAATGCTTGAATGTTTGATTGGTGGTCGTGCTTAATCAACATTCTTGCATAAGCTTTATATTAGAATAGACAGGAACTAGTGGTCGTGCTAGTATTTTTGAAATCATTTTTAGATATTTTGATCCAACCAGAAACTCTCTGGTAGGCTTTTATACTCTGCGTGACAAGTCCGATTGCCGCTTCCAGTTTAAACTCGGTCGATGTTTTATGCTTGGGTAATGCGAAGCCTTTTTTTCTCTCATCGAGCCTTTGAAGTATTTTATTTGCAAAAATGGTATATAGACTTGATTGGATTGAAAATTTTTCATTTTTTACGATTTGAAGTTTCAAAATCGAGATTTTCTCCATCGTTAAGTTATTTCTAGCCTCAAGAGATAACTTGATGCGTCAATGCATCAGAAACCTATTTGTAAGGACAAGACATTTCATTCACAAAACATCTTTCGTGAGCTCTACATTTGTTTAAAATTTTCCAGATTCTAGAGTTTTCTTAAAATTTCCAAGCAATGTTGAACGAAAATCGTATAATACTAGTTTTATTTCATAATTGGGAACTGAAAGTGCCTTAAACGGTTTTCATACCTTGTAAATGGGTTTTTGTCAAGCTTTTCTACCATTTTTAGTCCAAGTCTACCATTTTAAATCACGTAACGTTGGAAACAATTGCTAAAATTTTCAACATTATATTTGTAAGTCAACGTTCTTTTCTTTTGAATTTGCATTACCCAAGCATAGTAGATTCTAAATTTGAATGGAATTAACCTTGACCGGTGGATACGCATGCGTTAAGAGTAAAAAGCTGTTTAAAAAACTAAAGAAAACGCTGGTGCTTGCAACAAAACTAGACGAGGATAGTTCAGGAAAAATGAAAAATGCTTGAATGTTTGATTGGTGGTCGTGCTTAATCAACATTCTTGCACAAGCCTTATATTAGAATAGACAGGAACTAGTGGTCGTGCTAGTATTTTTGAAATCATTTTTAGATATTTTAATCCAACCAGAAGCTCTCTGGTAGGCTTTTATACTCTGCATGACAAGTCCGATTGCCGTTTCCAGTTTAACTTGGTCGATTCAGGATGTTTTATGCTTGGGTAATGCGAAACCTTTTTTCTCTCATCGAGCCTTTGAAATATTTTCTTTGCAAAAATGATATATAGACTTGGTCGGATTGAAATTTTTTCATTTTTTACGATTTGAAGTTTCAAATTCGAGATTTTCTCCATCGTTAGGTTATTTCCAGCCTCAAGAGATAACTTGATGCGTCAATGCATCAGAAACCTATTTGTAAGGACAAGACATTTCATTTCCAAAACATCTTACGTGAGCTCTACATTTGTTTAAAATTTTCCAGATTCTATGAGTTTTCTTAAAATTTCCAAGCAATGTTGAACGAAAATCGTATAATACTAGTTTTATTTCATAATTGGGAACTATAAGTGCCTTAAACGGTTTTCATACCTTGTAAATGGGTTTTTGTCAAGCTTTTCTACCATTTTTAGTCCAAGTCTACCATTTTAAATCACGTAACGTTGGAAACACTCTAAAATAGAAAAGAAAAAAAAGTGACGGAATTTTTTCAATTTTTCGAACATTGAAGTCAAATAAAAAATTTGCACTTGTAGAAAATTAGAAATCGAAAAAAAGTCTGAAGTTGAAGACATGCTCTGGAAAACTGGTCAAAAATATACTTGTTGCTAAAATTTTCAACATTATATTTGTAAGTCAACGTTCTTTTCTTTTGAATTTGCATTACCCAAGCATAGTAGATTCTAAATTTGAATGGAATTAACCTTGACCGGTGGATACGCATGCGTTAAGAGTAAAAAGCTGTTTAAAAAACTAAAGAAAACGCTGGTGCTTGCAACAAAACTAGACGAGGATAGTTCAGGAAAAGTGAAAAATGCTTTAATGTTTGATTGGTGGTCGTGCTTAATCAACATTCTTGCATGAGCTTTATATTAGAATAGACAGGAACTAGTGGTCGTGCTAGTATTTTTGAAATCATTTTTAGATATTTTGATCCAACCAGAAGCTCTCTGGTAGGCTTTCATACTCTGCATGGCAAGTCCGATTGCCGTTTCCAGTTTAACTCGGTCGATTCAGGATGTTTTATGCTTGGGTAATGCGAAGCCTTTTTTCTCTCATCGAGCCTTTGAAATATTTTCTTTGCAAAAATGATATAATAAAGACTTGGTCGGATTGAAAATTTTTAATTTTTTACGATTTAAAGTTTCAAAATCGAGATTTTCTCCGTCGTTAGGTTATTTCCAGCCTCAAGAGATAACTTGATGCGTCAATGCATCAGAAACCTATTTGTAAGGACAAGACATTTCATTTCCAAAACATCTTACGTGAGCTCTACATTTGTTTAAAATTTTCCAGATTCTATGAGTTTTCTT